>NC_046237.1:5855765-6018265 GCF_009819885.2 Catharus ustulatus | reverse complement strand
AGGAAAAACGCTCAGGTTTACCGTTCTCACCGGGCCTGTCCCCGGGGGCGGCTCGGACACGGCATCCGCACCCAGCGCCGGGGGATGCCGAGGGGCTCCAGGGATGCTCGGGATGCGGGGGCGCCTGGGCAGCCTCTCCCTGCTCCCTGACCTCCCACCCAGCCTGGACCCAGCCTCCCCGAGCCCTGCTGTCCCTGTGTCACCGTCCCTGCGCTCTGTCCCCGTCCCCGGCCCGCCGTGCCCGTCCTGCCCCGGCCCGGCCCGGCCCGGCCCCGCTTCGCTGTCCATGGTGTTGAAGGCGCGGAGCCGCAGCCGCGCTGCGGGGTCAGCGCTGGGGGGACACAGGGGACACCCCCGGTTTGTTCCTCGTCCCAAACGGGGCGCGTTCCGCTCCGTGCCCTTCCTCACAGCCGGTCTCAGGGCTCTGAGCTGGCTCTATCTGTCCCCGAGCGCTCCTCCACCTGCCCCTGCCCCCCCGAGAGCCCTCCCCGAAAGCGCCAGGGGTTGATTCTGCTCTCCCCACCCCCGGTGGAGCGGGGCTGGGGTATTTCGAGCCTCCTGTCAGTGCTGACTGAGCGGTGTCATATGGTGGGGGGGGAGAGCTGCTGCTCGGCGGGCTGGCAGCAGGGTTTATTTCTCCTTTAAAACAAACCCACCATCGGCTCAGCCCCTCCAAAGTTTGCCATTAAATACCCTCAGCAGCTCATCCCCCGCTTGTGCGGCCCTGCAGCCTATTCCTGATCCCAGGCTCTAAAGGCAGGCTGGGTTTGGCTGCTATTTTACCAGTGAGACATTTTGTCTTAAGCACAGCCCTTCCTTAATCTCTAATGCAGCATTTCTCCATCCCAGAAGAAAATAGTCAGATGATTCGTAAAGGGCCATTTTTTTTTTTCCTTTTTTCGTTTCTTTCTTCTTCTCCTCCTCTGTCGCTCTCTGCCTTTTTAAACCTACCACCTACTGTTCCCCGAACAAAGAAATCCCAGAGACAAGCAACATGCCTCCACTTTCCTTCCATTTCCAACCCCCTGCTCCACCATGCATAGATGACCACATTAGAAAAATATACAAGATTGAACCCCAAATCAACTGCGGCACAACAAACGGTGGAAAACGTGCGCTCAGCCCGGTCCTGGCCAACGTGACACGCACACACACACACAGACACCACACACGTGCTCTCACACACACACACACGCATTGCAGAGCGCTAAAAACACCCCAAAATCTCATCCCCCTCCTCATTTCTGCTGAATAAGTCGATAATAACCAGCCTTTGTCTGCCTGGTGCCGCCAGGACGTGGCCCAGGCACCGGAGCAGCGCCGAGCGGCCGCTGCCCCGTCGCCAGCCCGAGCATCACCTCGGAGCTGACCCACAGCCTGCAGGAGAGAAAGCAAAATCTCTTTAAAATGAAGCCCAGATCTCTTTCAAACCCCAGACAAAGGTTTCGCGGGTTCTAGGCCTCTGGTTCCTGCCCCAGCAATCTCTCTGTGTAGGAAAGGCATCAGCAGAGTTTGGTCCCTGATATAATTTCAGACATTCTTCTACAATTTTTATCTTTCTTAGAAAGCAATTCATTTTCTTAGAAAGTAATTACACTTACAAGAGGTTTGGGAATCAGATTTTTCTATCAAGTCTCCTCTCCCTTTTTTCCTCTCTCTGTCTCCTTTTGGTCTTCTTAGCTGCTGCAGGGCTTTTAAATTTTTTTTTCCAGATCTGTAATAAAAAAAAAAATAAATAACCCCCCTCCCTCCCCTCTTCCCTTAGAAATATACAATTTGCTGATTTGCAAAGCCTCTTCCTATGTGGAGGAAAGCTGCCTGCTCTCCCCACGACTCGCTTTCCTGGCCTCCCAGCTCCTTGAGAAAGGAGGAGGGCCTTGTGCATTACAATTCCATTCAATCTCATTCATTCTTGCCTCTTTCTAACGGTCTTTGGACAGCAAATCCACACCAACGGGGGGTCCGAGCCCCCTCCCCAGGCCCCCCCAGCCTTAAACACACACAATAGCCGTCAGCTAACAGCACAGCAGCAACTTTGAAACATTCAGGCTTCTGAAGTGAAGAATGCCCGCAGCTCCCCAACCCCCACCCCCGCCACTTCTTCCTGGGCTTGACATTTAAAAAACATATAATGATCTTAATTTTAAAAAGGGGAAGGGGAGGAAAAAAAAATCCTCACTTGGGTCACACTTGGTTTCTCAGGGCAGAATTCTGGTGTCAAGAATTTCCTCGGCAGGAGAGGATTGCTCCATCACATAGCTAATTACCTGCTTCCCCTCTCGGGCTCCATGCTGCAGAAAGGCTTTTTTCTTCCTTCCCCCTTTCCCTAGAGATGTTGATTTGACCGGATCAATCACCAGGACAGTTTCCAGCCTAATTTTTCCTGGTCACCTGGAGAAGGCACCTCGAGGGTGGGGCGGTGCAGGGCGTGGGGGGGTCCTGGTGTTGTTGATGCTGTGTGGGGTTGGCAGTGGGGTCTGCAATCCCCCGGGGTGGGGGAGCAGGGGCTGCCCTGGGGGCTCCCCCGTGCCTGGGGTCACCCCTGTGCTGTGTCAGGGGGTGCACAGCTCCTTCCTTCCCTGCTGGGGGGCACAGCTGGGGTGTGGGGTTTGTGCTGGTGGGGATTGGGGACCCTCTGCCCCACCGTGGGGGAGGTGTCTGCTACCTCTCAGATGGGATGTGACCAATGAGCCACCAACCAATGTGGCCCCTGCCCTGCTCCTGGGCTGGGGAGATCAGGCCTGACCACTTTATCCCCACCTCTATCCTCTGCTGGCTGCTGCACAGACCAGGACCAGCCTTGGACACAGCTTCCCCACACCAACGCCACGGGGTTTGAAGCCTGTGCATTTCTCCTCTTTGCGTTTTCTAAGAGTGTTGTTTTCATCATCTCAACCTGCTGATCTCCCCCTTCTTCCCCAAGGAGCACCCCTGATCTCAGCAATGCTTCCCCAAGCTCCAGGACATTGTCCCAGAGTGTGTTTTTCCCAGGAATGGGGAGGAGAGAGGTCCCTGCATGAGACCCCACTGGGGTTCTCACTGAAATCCTGGTGGGTTTGGTTCAGAGCTTCAGTGGAGGTGGCTGGGGGTCACTGTGCTCAGCTGTGGCTTCACTGGGTTCCCAGGCACTGCTGACTCTCCTGGCCAAGGCTGCAGCCCTGTCCCCTCCCTGCTGGAAGGGACTGCTCCTGTCCCTCAGGGCTCAGCCTGGCTCTGCTGGCACCCCCTGACAACAGAATTTCCTCAGAATGGGGAACAGGGCAGCAGAGAGACCTCCTGGTTTGGTTTGGCTTCAGAAGGGGAAGGAGAAAGGGATGAGGGAAGGAAAAGGGATGAGGGAAGGGGAAGGGATGTGCAGTGGGGCAGGGCTCTGCTGTCCCCGCTCACTCCCGCAGTGGGATTTTGCAGCAGCACAAGCATCAGCAGGAGGAGGAGGCCACAGCTTCACTGCACATATTTAAGGGAAAAGTCCAGTCCTAGAGGCAGCCTGTGGCTACTGCAATTCTTTTAATACAATTAAAAATCAATGACACTCTGTGCACGCACACAAATAAACATCACCTCTCTGCATCCCTGCTTCCCTGCCCACCCCCTCTTGGAGCCAGTGGGGAAGGCATCTTCTCCAGAGCCTGTTCATTACTGCTCTACTTAGGTGGGGAATTGCTTAACTGGTCTTTCTCCAGTAAATCATATTAACTCCAAGCACAGCTATTTATAAAATGTTCCACAGCCCAAGAGTACAGCATCCAGATCACTCGAAGAAAATTAGGCGATTAGGCGTGCATAATCCAAGCCCAGTGCGTCTATGTACAAAGCCTCGCCAGCCGGGCTGCCTTCAGCTATTCACTGACATTAAAGAAATCTCCGGGTTTATTGGAAGCCCAGCCCGGGCCTGAGTCCCAGCCAGGGACAGGGAAATAACCTTTAGCAGGGCAGAGCGTTCCCGGATGGCTTCTGATGGCTGGGAAATGAAGCCCAGCCTGAAAAAACCTCCCCTCCCCAGCCCTGCTCCTTCCCTTCCTGCAGAAGGGCCCCTCCAGACACAGAAAATGCAGCACTCCAGGCTGAGTTTCTCCCCCCTCCTCCTTTTGCGACCCATTAAACGTCTTCTATACATTTCCTCTTCATCTTGTCAAGGCCAGTTGCTCTATGACTGCTGGTTTCCCAGGCAAATCACACCAATTTCTGAGTTGATGTTGAAGGTCCACATTGGCTCAGCAGGGGTCCCAGCGAAGCACTCATCCATGGAGCCGGAGGTCAGGCTCTGCCCTGCTTCGCCAGCTGAATTATTATGATTTTTTTTTTAAAGTCGTGTTGTTCTTTGAACATTTACAGATCTGTTGGCGACGGGGATAACAACAATAACCAAAGGAAGGGCGTCCTCGCTGCGGACGTGCTCCTGCGCCTTTCTGAGAGCCAGGATGCTGAGTGGGATGCAGCTCCTCCAGCTTCCTTACAGCTAAACTCCTAAAGAGACAGGTTTTCAGGGGGAGGCTGATGGGGTGTGCAACCCCCCCAGCCACCCCAGGCCAGGGCTTTGCCCCAAGCACGGCAGCTGCACGGCCGTGCCCCTCGGGCTCTGTCCGTGCGTGTCCGAGCTTGCATTCACATTTTAAAAACATCGTTTGCTTCAGGGTGTTTGGCTGCCTCATCTGTGCCTGGCCTGGGAGCTGGCACACAGACAGCCCTGTGCAGGCTGAGATTCTCTGGGTGTGCATGGGCAGGAGTGTGAGCACTGCCCCAGCCCTGCCTGTGCAGGGCTCAAAAACAAAATAAACCTGGTTCCTGCTTTTGCACCCTTATGCTCCTTTCCCCTCTCTGCATTCCCCTTTGCCAGCTTTAACATTTTTAATTAAATTACAAGCCTCAATAATGTTTTCCTAACTACAGTTCCCCGCTTCCTTGTGGAGTAGTGTGTGGAAAGGTATAATTTTGCAAACAGTTTCTTTAAGAGCTGGGCCTGAAGTACCATCAGCGATGTGTGTGAATAGAAAAAGAAACACCTCCACAAAAGAAGGGATTGTTAATGGAGGACAATCCAAAGGGGGCCCACTAAGGCCTGTCCTTTACAATAAGGATGGAGGGCGATGATTTGAATGCAGGGGGCCCTACTTGCAAATCTGGACAAAAACAAAATGGTAATAAGGGTTGAATCCCTCACTGGTCAAAGCAGTGGGCAGCAACTGGTCTCTTTAACTCCCCCCACCCCCTCCTTCTCCCAAATCAGACCCCAAACAAGAGGAACTCTCCTCCTCTTTAACTTTATTTCCTTGATTAGCTCTAAAAAAATAATCACCCGGGTGGACTTGGGGGAAATTTTTGAGGGCTGTTTGAAAGGAGCGGGTTCCCGTTCTGCAGGTGCTGAGGGACGCGCCTGGCTGCGGGCAGGTAAGCACCGAGGGGATTCTGTTCTTAGCACGGGTTTGGCGAGGCAGAGCTGGGCTGGAGCTCCGTGGGGCCCTTCCCCTCGGCGCAGGCTGCACGTACGGATGCTCCGAGAGCTGCTCCTGCCTCCCCGCCTGCCCTGCCTCCAGATGTTGCATCATTTCGCGGGGTCAGTTCGTTTTATAACGCTGCTTGTGGCTTCCTCGTCTCGGAGCCAATTAAAGCCTCGCGTTTGAGGGGGGATGTGGGGGGGATTGATGGTTACAGTGCTGTGTTTAAATGCTGCTCGTCACTTATTGAATGGGGTTTCTGCAAAATGTTGGGGAATGGTTCTGGGAAACTGGGTGCACTAAGGGCTGTGCAGGGGGTGTGGAAACGGGCCTGAAAGCTGGGAAAGAGGGTGTGAGGGCTGGAGACATCCCTGGCTGATGCTGCCCCTCCACTCAAGGACCCTCACAATTCCCGTCCCCCCATCCCCATCCCTCTGACTTTTGCTTTCCCCTGCACCCCCCAGACTCAGGCCGGCTGTGGATGTTCATTCAGGGTGGGAAGGTGCAGGAAGGAGTGGTCAGGGCTCCCCCATCCCTTGGCACAGCCTCTGACCCCCTGCCCTGCTCCCCACCATCTGCTCAGGGCACCCCACAACCAAGCAGGGATCTGCCTCGGGGTGGGGAAAATGGGATAATTCCCCCATGGCTCTGGTGGGCACAGCCACAGCCCCTCTCCCACCCTTGTGACACTGCCCGTGTGTTGGGGCAGCTTTACAGCTCCTTCCCTATGGATGCTGAGCGAGCTGGAGTTTATCTGTGTATTTATATAACATATCCATGGTGGGGTGGCATGTCTGCTTGCACGCCCAGGGTGTGTGTGAGCTCCTGCTGTAACACCCTGCGTGCTCCACATCCCCCAGCTGTGTTTGTGCAGCCTGCACCGCTCACTCAGAGCCTGCAGGACACCTCTACTTCAGAGATATTTTGCAGAATGTATCTGTAAAATCCCTACAGCTCCCGTGGGCTCTGAGCTGGGCTGGCTGTGCTGCTGTCCGTCTGTCCAGACACGAGGACATGTCTTGCCCTCAGAGGTGTCACTTCCCCATTTCGTGTGTGAATTTTGGTGTTGTTCCCCTGCAGAAGTTGAGCAGGGTCATTCCTGCACTCAGGAGCGGTGCCTGAACCAGGGCTGGGCTGGAGGACCCCACAGTGGGGCTGGAGCATCCCTGAATCCTCTCCCTCTAACCCCACACCCCTTCCCACTTATATCTTCAGTTCTCAGTGTTTGGGAGAGCAGTCTGGCGTTAGGCAGTGCCCCCAGCTAGGCTAGGGAAGGCCTTTTCCTAGGAAAAAAAAAAAAAAAAAAGAAACAGCATCAAATTTCTGAATTTTTTTTTTTTTTTTTACTCTTAGGAAATGTGTTTGTCCTGAGCCATACCTAGGAATGTGGTCCTGGCCATGAGGGCTTTGGAGAGGTTGTTTTACCCTAAGGAATAGGGAGGAAACAGGATTGGCATTGTGGGTTTCTCCCCTTGCTTACCGAATCAGCCCATCTCTAGCAAAGGGCCCGATAAAGGGGACAGGCACCTTCCTGTGCATGATGCCACTCTCCAAGCAACTGCTGGGGGGACAAATACCCATTAGTGCTTTATTGAGCGTCCCTGTCTTCCCCTTCCCCCCTCCTTTACTTACCAAAAGCGCTTAGAGAGGGAAGAAAGACCTCCCACCCACATCGAGTTTCACCTCTCCTTGTACATTTACCCAAAAAATACGAGCCCTTAATGGAGGCAGGAGCCTGTTTGACCCGAGCGAGCTTCCCAAACGCGTTCATCTCTTGTGAGCAGCCCGGCAGCAGCTCCGGGCACTGCTCCGAGCCGCTGCAGCAGCGCCGGAGCCGCAGCATCCTGAGCTGGGGCCGGGGGGGGAAAAGGCAGCGCAGGTACCTGCGGGTACCACCCGGCACACACCTCTGCCTGGCACTGCTCTGTGACACCAGCGACAATCGCTGAGCCAAAGGAAGGCACCCCGGAGTTGATTACGACAGAGTAAAACTCCTTCATCTCAGCTGCTGCAGCGTCACCTCCGTGTTTTCTCCACGGAGTTTTAGCGGGGGAGAACATACATTTTGTGTGCATTGCTTTGGTGCCGTCTCAAACCATCACCCTGTGCAGCTGGGATTGTGGGTAGAGGGGTTGATCTCGGGGTTGGTTGTGCCGGGTTGGGTGCTGTAGTTTCCAGAGGGAAAAGTGTGCAGCGAACCAAGCCCTGGTGCTGCAGGAGGGAGCCGGGGGATGCTCGGGTTTGGGGGTTTGCCAGTCCTGCTCCCCCCGTGAAATGCGCTGATAATCCCGCATTAATGCCGAGATCTAAGGCAGAGAAATAATGCAAAATAATTCTTTGCACGAGGAGAATTCGTATAATGGGAAATGCAAACTCCGATGTTCCTCCTTCAGACAAAACAAGACCATATTTAACAATGCCTTGTTAAAAATAAAGAGGAAATCTATTAATGTAATAACTAAATTGCTATTATAGGCATCAAAGCACCCTGATGCTTTGAGGTAACTTTATTTCCATCAGTCTTTTTAAAGAGCACAACATTAAAAAAAAAATAAAATCCCCGACCATCCCGCCTCACCCAAAGGCTGCCATTTTACTCATTAATTTTGTAATTAATCAGTTAAGAAGTTCTGACTTATTGGATTAAAGGGACGGGGAAACGCAATTCCGCCCAGCCTCATTTTAATAGGCGATGGTGAAATTGCTCTTTTGAGTCTCTGCTCAGCTCCGGGTGAGGGGCGGCGGCCGCGGAGCCCCGGACCGGGGGGACCCTCGGGGGACCCTCGGGGGACCCTCGGGGCACCGGGAGCGGCTCTGTCCCCTCGGCAGCTGGGGACAGCACGGCTGGGTGGGCACAGGGAGCTCTCCTGTCCCCGCGGTGCCCGGGGCTGCGGGCATCGCTCCCTGCGGGCACAGGGCGGTCTCTGCTCTCCGCTCCTTGGCCCAAAATTCAGGGACAGACATGATTTCCACCCTCAGCCTCCCCCGTGCTGTCTCCTCTCTCTGCCCTGCCCTGCCCTTGCTCCGCTGTCGCTGTCCTGCCTGTTTGTGTCCTTGTCCTGCTGCCCTGGCTGTCCCAGCCTCCACCTGCCGTGTCCCTGTCCCCTCGCTGAGCCTCGGAACAGCCTGGGGACAGCAGGGGTGGCTTTGGAAGGAGATCGGATGCAGTTTGGGATGGACAAACTGCAGAGCCCCCACCGAGCACCGGGCGGTGGCTTTAGAGCGGACCCGGCCTCTCCCCATCACCCAGCAGTGCGCTCGGTGTTTTCCGCAGATCGAGCCCTGAGCGGATCTGGTGTGTCCCCAGAGTGTCAGCCTGGGTGTCCCAGCTCGGTGACCCGCTCAGCTCTCGGGGTTTGTCCCTCCCGCGGATCCCGCTGTCACAGCGGGCAGGGAGCGCTGCAGCTCCGGCCCCGCCGTGCGCACCGAGCCCCGGGCACGGCCGGCAGCCAAGGGAACAGCCAGCCACTTCCATTTTTTAATATTTTTTTTTCCTCCCAATATACGCTTTGCAATTAGACACGTCCAATGGATTATTTCTCTACCTCTGCCTTTGATCTTTTCAAAACTAGACAGCTTTATAAATATCATCCCTCTGTTTTCAGCCATTTTGCAGTTCTTGTACAATTAATGTACCGCAGCAATTCACTTCTTTTCTTCTTCCAATTCTTTCCAGACCAAACAGGCACTCCTGTCCACACTGTCCCAGTGCAATTTATTTCTCCTCTCTCCTTGTGTCATCACCAACACCCTAGAATAAAAAAGTACATATCTTGCTGGACAATTTTGATGAAAACGGGGATGAGTTGTAAACCCCAACCCTACCATGCAAAGTCTGTTACTATTATTAATCTGTAAACAACACAAAACTTACATACATAAATGCATGATTGGACTAATTATTTACTAAAGATTTTTTTTTTTAGCAGTGGAGCAAATCTCTGGAGTTTCTGCATTTACTTTGCACTTAAAAGAAGTTGGTGCAAATGAAATCAGCACATTAAAGTGCATCTTTCATTAGAGGACAGGGAGCAGGGAGGAAATCTGTCTGACCTGTCTCCATGCCATTTACAGGTGACCTTGGAGCAGTTCATTCATGTGGAGTTCTGTGTTTGGTAATTCTTATTCCTCTTATTATTATCTCTTCTTCTTTACCTCCTCATTGCCAAAATCCCCAGCTTCTCCCAAAGCAGCCATGGAAAATCCTCAGGATTAAAACACTTTTCTTTGGCTTTGCTGCTAGAGATGTGGGCTGGTGCCTCCAGAGCTGGGAGGGGCAGGGTGAGGGGGCAGAGCAATCCACACCAAGCTCTCCAGCACTGAGGGAAATTCTGCTTCTTGTTTGGTGGGAGATGGAGGTAGTAAAAAATAAAAAAGCAAGAGTTTTTCTAGCAGAGGTGATGGGGTGGGGGGTTAAGAGCTACTGAGTAGTTTCTATCCAAGCCACTGTTTTTTATGTAAAAAAGCACAGTAAATGTTGTCCATTCTATTTCTCTGCACAGACATGAGAGGCAGGGAGAGCTGGGGAGGTGGCTGTGGCAGGGAGCCCATGCAGGACCTGCCTGTGGAGATGTCAGCTTCAGGCTCAGCTCACTGCCAACAGGGAAAGATTAGTTGAATGTCACCCCCTCTGCCAGTGAAACCTTCCTTTACCACCTCCAGCCCTGCCTCTTACCCTGCTTGGCTGCTCCTGCCCTGTCCCCCTAAAGCATTTCCATTGTCCCTCAAAAAGAGATGAGCAGACACCTTGTCCTGCCTCTTTCTTTTCTTGCTCTCTTTCCCTTGCGTTGGTCTCTGCTCCTGCACTTCTCTGGCAGTCCCTGTCCTCTGCCCCTTGCAAACCTTTTCTGTCAGTGAGCTGTTCTTGGGGGGCATGGAGGTGAAAATCCAACTAGAGATGATAAAATCCACTGGCTTGGCTCTTTCTACCCCAAAGATCTTTCCTCAGTGAGACACAAGATAGAGAGACCATAAAAGCATTTTCTCACTCAGCCTAAGCCATGAATTTTAAGTCCTCAGGACAGAGACTATTTCATATTGTTTGTGTTTGTGCAGATTCAGCACAAGGCAGGTACCACACTGTTATTTTCCCAGTATTTCCACTTCCCTGACTCCTACAGTGCCACTGTTTCATCTTTACTGGAGAAATGTATTTTTCACACTGCTGTTTTTTTCCCCCCACGCATTTGTCTGACTTGCTCATTGGGGTTTATAGCTGAAGACATATTGTTTATTATTTATAATATTAATAACAGGTATCATCTTGCCATAGCAATTAAATAATTACAGAACCCATTCTGGTTTGGTCAGCCAGAATGCCCCATATGGCAGGAATACACCTCAGAATGCACAGAGCCAAATATGAACAGAGCCAGGCACTAAATGTGAGGTTTAGCTTCCCATAAACTTAAATATGTGCATTTCTTACCCAGTAGGATCCTCCACAGACCCATAAAGCAAGTGACAGAGTGATCTCCTCTTAAGATGCTCTAAGAGCTTGGAGAAATTTGTTAAGAGTGCTACTTCTGTAGGCACTTGTTACCATGAATCCATGATGAGATTCGTTGTTTGCCTTTACATCCACTTCTCTGGGCTCTCCCAAGCCCACTGCAGCCTCTCCTTGGAATCAGGGCATCCATTTGTGACACTGGGTGCCTAAAAGGATCAGGACCTTCACTCCCCAGCAGCTGATCCATTGCACAAAGGTCCCTGTGCCACCCTGCTCCACCCCCTCACCTGCCCGAGAGTCCCTGTAACTGGGGCAGACGCCTGGGCCAGCACACACCCCAGATGGTGCAGCACATGGATGTTAAACTCAGGAAGTAGTAGAGCCCAGCCTGCCTGAGAAAGCATCTCCCCACTCATCCATCCTTCACTGACTCCCTACTCGGCAGCAGATGTGATTTCATTATGGCACAAGGAGTTCCCAAGGCTCAGCGAGGCTGGCGGCGGTAGAGACCCTTCGCTGCATTGAATCACAGCCATTTGCAAATGCCAAGTGGATTTTTCTCCCTCTCAAATCAGGGAGAGAGGCTGAAGATAGTGAGGAGAAAGCCAAAGATGAGGAAGGTCTGAAGGGTGCTGTCCATGCCTGAAGTTCTGTTTGGGTTTAGCTGGGGTAGAAGAGCTCTGTGTCCCTGCATCCCCACCCTCCTGCTGATGGAGGGAGAGGACTGGCATTTTCAGCCTCTTCAGTTTGCTCCTTTCCCATGACATGACAGTTCTAGTCCAGCAGAAAATTCATTATTTTATGGCCTGATTTAATTCCTGGACTGTTCCTTCCCCTCAGACTCTGTTGTTCTCTTGCATGTGTGATAATTCAAGATGATTGTGTACTAGCAGAGCCGAACCCTGCACGGTGCAGAGTTGACCATGGCCATCGCTCACAGACCCTCCGAGTGAGAGGCTCGATGCAGTTACCACTGAAAACAATATTAATCACTTCCTTTCACCTTGCTGCCACTTAGCTCAGATCATAGTTAGAGCCAAGCCAAGGACAAGATTAAAAAGCCCACATCAGTGAAGGCAGATACCAATGAAATCTGCAGAGCTTAACCAGCTCCTGCGAGCCGGGGATGGAAGGTGACACCTGGGCCACACCGATATCTCTGGGGTGTTTGATCCGAAGATTGGGAGCTTCTAGACAGGCCACAAATGGAAAAAGTGATGGTTATCCATACTTTAAATATTCTTTTCTGTCTTGTTGATAGAAACCTTTAAAAGATTAAAAAATAAGTGGTTCATTGGAGTCAGAGTGAATAGTAACAGCAAAAAGGTGCTCACTCACAAAAATGTGACTATTTTCTCCCTTTTACTTTCATTCTCCCCTCTGTGTCTGAAGAACAAAGTTTATCTACACTCCAAAATTTAAACTGGACATAGCCCTATGGAATTGGACTATGAAATTCTAAAATTTCTTTTAAAAAGGGAAAACATCTTTTGGTGCATGATTCCAACAAATCTAATTTCTACAGCTGAATATGCACCCCAGATTTCAGTGAGGTGTCTGTGCCCAGAAAAGATCAAGCTTTGAATATTTTTCAGAATTCCTCTGTAGGAATTCGCATGACCTTTTAAACATCAGTGTTGGGAAAATGAAACAAACTGTTGATGACCTAGAATGTGTATATGGAGAGAATCAGATTATATAGCTACAAGGTCATAAATACTGTGGATATTAAAATTAATAGCAGAGCTCTTGAGTTAATGAAAAGCCGGTTAGGGCAATAAACATCTAAAAGAACAGATATGAACAAACATCCATCTTAGTTCATAGAAGAAGGGCTGTTTACAGCTCTCCCAGATTTTAGGGCCAGTTCCTGTTGGAGTGGGCAGTAAATGAGTGATTCAGATGCTTGTGGTACTGGAATTTCTCAATGATGTACAACTGAGTCCAACAATGGGGATCCCTGGCTGGCTGCTGAGTATCCATGAAAACCAGAGATGCTGCACTCTCCTGATCCAACACGTGTGTGGCTCTGTTCCTGCCCCTGACAGCCTGGGCACAGCCTCAGCTAATGGCTTCTACACAAGGGAGATATGAATATATGACAAAAGAGAGTCCAGCTCCAACCCTGAAGGCAGAGCTTGAAATCTCCTCTGTGTTAATATCCAGCCCTGGCCTGTCTGCACAGCTGAGTCTGTGGATTCAAATAACTCCCATCCCTGCTTTTATTCCTCTCCAGCCTGTCTCTGCACATGTTTTTTATCCACCAGAGAGCTCGTGCCCAAATTCAGCATTCATCTCTGTGGGGTGATGTCCACCTTGGCCACTTTGTGCTGCATCCAGGGGACAACGTGTGGCTCCCCAGAGTGCTGCATCCCCAGGTACAAGTGGGGAAGGGAAGAAGGCTGCAGTTTGCATTTTAAATCCTGAAAACATATTTTAAGGGCTCTGCTTCTGTCTGTTCTCTAGTTTCTGAGAAAAACTCAGCTAAGGGAAGATTTTGGTAGGAACCCAAAACTGACATTCGCCTGCCTTTTCCAGGTAATGCATATGCATACATGCAAAACTCAGGCATTGGTTGTTTCTGCCTCAGGATTAAAAGCTATGGCATGCACAGAAATAGAAGCCCATCTTTACAAAATTGCTTTTGAAAATTCCATATGCCAGTTGCATACCCTGCAAAGATGTAGAGCTTGAGTAGTGGTACAGGGATGGGGCTGCCAGCCAGGAGCATGAGCAGTGAGCTCAACTTCTCTGCAGGTCTATTCTTTGTCTTTGGGTCATTTTTCCTTCCCCAGCCTTTTTCCTTCCATCTCTGAAAGGGAGCAGGCTAATGCTAAGTATTTATTTGTGTCTCAGAACAGTCCTCAATGGCAATACTTTGTTTGTGACCTGGAGATCGACCCCACGTTTGCCAAAGTAACCCGAATTCCTATGAAGGGACTTTTATGTTTAGCATGTACAAGAAATACAGGGATGGCTCTGAAAGCTGCTACTTAAAACCCAGATGGGTTTCAAGGGGTAAATGGCACATCAGATTACCAGGAGTTATGTCAGAAGATTAAGTGTAGGAAATACAGGAAAAATAGGAGAGTATTTTGGTAGAGAAATAAAAGTACCCCAAATCCCTCTGCAATTCAGCCCAAGGCAGCCCCGACTTCAGCTGTCGTCAGGAAAAGAGCAAAACCCAAGTCCTGCTTGTTCTCCATCCCACTCTGAACGACTTCTGGGTAGAATAAATCTTTCCTGCTTTTAAAATAAATGAGAGAGCCTCACAATGCCAAGGCCATTTAAATTTACAGTGAAATAACGCCAGGAAACGATCCGGGCTCCCATTTGTATTCGCAGTGTTTTCCCCCAGCTGAGGAACACACAGTTACACTTTGGCTCGTGGCTTGGGGTGAGCACCCAGCCCCGGGGGGATGATTTGAATGTAAAATCGAGCCCGAAGGAGCCGTCCGGGGCTGGGAATGGCATTTTGCTCTGCCGGGAAGATGCGAAGGGATCGTCCTGAGCCTTGCCCTGCAAGGGGCTTGTGCCTTCCCCTGGCTGCAGGATGGGGCAGCAGGGCTGGGCTGCTGCTCCCAACTGCCTCCCCCAAGTCTTTGTTCCTCTCCCACAAAAGATGAACCTTCCCGGGAATTGCTGCGAGCAGTGCGGGAAGGATGCAGCAGCTCCAAGGTTCGGGATTTTTGTCGAGCGCAAGAGGAGCAAAAAACAGCGCAAAACCAAACCCACCCCCCTCCCACCCGAACAAAACAAACCAGAGGAACATCGTCGATAAAACCTGGAATTATTTAGGGTTTGAGTTTCCAGCCAGGAGATGGGAAATAGTGGAAGGGTTTTCTCCTACCCTCCCCTGAGCGGTGTTGCAGTATTTTGGGATATTCATTTTTTCCTCTTTCCAGACTTTACCACAGAAAGGATTTATTTGGGTTGTTTTGGGAGGTTTGGGAATTGCGATTTTCTTTCCCTTCAAAGCTCTAGCTGGAAATGTCAACACCCGTCCTGTCGATTTTCCTCGCCATTCATTAATCCATTTGATTTAGTTTTGTTTGAAGGAAAAGAGGTGTTTCCTCCTTATTTCTAGCAAAATTCTCCAATCTGCTTTTGTAGCTGCTACAGCTTTATTTTTGAAAACTTGGCTTTTAATCTGAGAAAGCGTTTTGAAGTGGCAAGTTTTTAGTATGGGAATTTGAATTTGCTATAAATGAGCTTTAAATGTGTTTGTGTGAGCCTTAGTACAGAAATTTTCTATTTCCCAGAACTTTCCTGATGTTTAAAGTCAATTAAAGGAGATAGTCCTGGGGAAAGGTGATGGAAAATACCCTGTGTAGGAATAATATGAAATAGGTTTAGTCTTTTCTGAAAGATTTCAGCTTTTTGGGCTCTGGGTTGGAGCTTCCTTCTCCTGTGATCAACAGGGGCATCCCTGTTTTCTCGATGGAAGTATAAACCAGTGCCTTGTTGCTAAATTCTTTTGAAGTCAGTTTGGAGATTGAATGCCCAGACACACATTGCTAATGTGAAGCTGCAGAATCCTGGAAAAAAAAATTTAGAATTATGTTATCAGGCAGCTAAAAGAACGACTGCCTGCTCAGGATGATGTTGGAGCAGAGATAGGTGACTGGAATGAGAATGTGACCATCCATATATTGAGTGTGAGGCCACGATATTTTTTACAATATTTGTGTTTTCAGACCTGGAGCTCAGAAACGTGGTTTGAAGTTTTTGTTGTGAGCAGACTTAGAGAATCTCCAGGTTCCAGCAGGCTATGGTCTCATCCTTTGGGTAGATAAAGTGGCAACAGAAGAGTGGCAAAGAAAGTGAAAGGCATGAAAGGAAGATGCAGATTAAACAGGTTTTTCACTCTCTTCCCTTTCTCTTTCCTTGCATTGGGATGATTTCTATTTTACTTATGAATGTTGAAGAAAATAGCTTCCTTTTTTCCTCTAACACCCCCCTCCCCAAAACCCCACCCCCAAACCCCACCAAAATCCAAATGGAGAGCTGATTTGAGCTGAGAAATCAACATCTGAAAACTCAGCTGAACTTACCCATTCCCCTTCCTGTCATTATTCTGCATGAGCTGGATCCATTTTTCCCCACTGCAATCAGCTGTGAAGGAGAACTTCCATCGATTTCAGTAGGAACAAGCTAGAACATGTTAGATTTAAATATTTGAATCCTCAGCTGTGCTACCCAGGCATGTCAATCTGTCTTAATACTTTATTTCAGGTTATTATATCAACAAAATTCAGTGATATGCCACAACAAAATTGCATTACATGCTCTCTCTGTTTTGAGCTATCATACTCCATACGCACTGGCATCCCTTCTCTGAGTGTGTGATTGTATGTGAGCCCTGTCTCTAAATACATTTCAAATATGTTACATTTTTAATTCTTCAAGGAAAAAAAACTAAAAACCAAAAAAACTCTGGAACAACAACCAACCAAACACACACATTTCTTAGATTGTGAAAACAGAATCTCTCGAATTTGTGTCTCAAATGATGCAGAGAGAAAGAGCAAAAGCTCTGGGGTTGGGTTTGAGCTGCCAGACATCACAGCGAGCAGCACTACGGGATCCTCCAGCCAAGAGAGAATCCAAATTAGTGACCTATATTGGGGATGAACTGGTCATGCACCACAAACATGATTCTGTAATTAAAACCTTCCCTGCTACACACGCAATTGACGCCCAGCGTGCGCGTCGAGGCGTACAAAGCAAAACAACTACACTGGGACAGTTAACTTTTTAAATCTAGTTCTGATGAAATGTGGAAAATGGGAGCTGGGATGTGCAGGGCAGCTCTGGGATGTGCAGGGCAGCCCTGGGATGTGCAGGGCAGCTCTGGGATGTGCAGGGCACCCTTGGGATGTGCAGGGCAGCTCTGGATGTGCAGGGCAGCTCTGGGATGTGCAGGGCACCCTTGGGATGTGCAGGGCAGCTCTGGATGTGCAGGGCACCCCTGGGATGTGCAGGGCACCCCTGAGATGTGCAGGGCAGCCCTGGGATGTGCAGGGCAGCCCTGGGATGTGCAGGGCACCCCTGAGATGTGCAGGGCACCCCTGAGATGTGCAGGGCAGCTCTGGATGTGCAGGGCAGCTCTGGGATGTGCAGGGCAGCTCTGGAATGGGCAGGACAGCCCAGGGATGTGCAGGGCAGCTCTGGAATGTGCAGGGCAGCTCAGGGATGTGCAGGACAGCCCCGGGATGTGCAGGGCACCCCTGGGATGTGCAGGACACCCCTGGCATGTGCAGAGCACCCCTGGCATGTGCAGGGCACCCCTGGGATGTGCAGGGCAGCTCTGGGATGTGCAGAGCACCCCTGGCATGTGCAGGGCACCCCTGGGATGTGCAGGAGCAGCTCCGGGATGTGCAGGGCAGTCCCGGGATGTGCAGGGCTCGGACACACGCAGGGCTGCGGGGATGGGGAAGCAACTCAAGCAACAAATACAAACCAGATCCCAAGGTGGAGCTTAATCTCTCCATTATTTAGAGACAGAGAGTCCGTCGCTGTGCACCAGCCTCTCCCGGTGTCAGACACGCACCCCAGCTCAGAAATCCTCTTTTCCTAGCGCGGGGCTGATTCTGCAGAGCGCGTTTGGCTTTGGGAGCAGCCCCGGGCTCCGCTCGCCTGTGCTGGGGTGGATTCCAGCACCGGGAGCCTTTGCTGAGTCAGGCTGTGCTGCCGCCCCACCTCAGCTCTGCAGCTGCCGGGAGAGGGGGAAAAGTGCATTTTGAGCTGTGTGATGCGAGAGGCCGGGCTGCGGCAGCGCTGTGTGCCGGGCACGGTCACTCGGAGCGGCTCTGCGGAGCCTTTCTGCTCCAGCACGCCTTTAACCCTTCCAGCCTTCTGACAGCTGAATAAATAGGCAAATGAAGCAGGGCTTAATCTAGTGTCCACCCCCTTCCAAAGGCCCTGCACTAAAGAACTTAAGGAACTAATTGCTTCTGTATTGCTATTGCTGCCCAGCCGCTGCTGAAAGCCTCCTGGAGGTTTGCCTTCGGTCTGTGCTCTGCGTGCCAGCCTGATTTTGTTAGAATTTACTATATTTCCATATTAAAACAGCCAGGCCGGAGGGGGAGAAAAAAAAAAAATGGAAGAAGAAAAGGGAAAGAAAAAGAGAGACTCATTAAAACTGCATCATGTCACCCGGCTGAACTTCCCATCCCTCCACTTCCCCCCTCAATCAGCGGCAAGGATAACAATTAGATGTGATAGCTATTCCTAATAGGCAGCAGTTAGCGCTCGCTGCTCCAGCTCTGGCTAAAGCAGGAGAGCCCTGGATCATCCCCTGCGAGGTTACAACCGATGAGGCTCCAAATAAACCTCTCGACCCGCAGGGCTGTCCCCGCTCCATCTCGGGATCCTTTCCCAGCAGCATCAGCCGGTCCCGAGGCTGGGCTGCATCCCCAAACCCCGGCACCCCGGGCAGGGCATAAACCGCGCTCAGCCGCACTCAGCCAGAAAATTTGGTATTAGGAGTGGGAGAAAAGGTCACCTTGGAGGATCAGAGATAGAGAGTTAAAAGAAAGGGGCTGGGAGTGGGAGAGAGGGAGGGGGCAGAGGGGGAGGCTGAGCAGGGAAGGAGGGAAGGGGATGTAGGATTTCTAAGGAGGCCTGACCCGGGAGGATAAAATATCCTGTTTTCATTGGTTCAAATGAACCATTAGGGAGAGAGTAATTTGTTGACCTTTTTGCTGCCTTATCATGAGATGAACAGCCTTAACATGGGCTTCACGTTTGCCTTAACCCCACCGTAAATCATAGAAGAATTGATTTTTTTCCTTTTGCCTTTGTTTTTTTCTCTTTTCCCCAAAAATATATAAAGAACAACACCCAAGAAACCAGCCTATATTTTGAGATGATTTAGCAGAGCAAGGCCAGGTAGATCTGTGCACTGGCCAGACTCTGTGGATGTTGTCCTCTGCCTTCCTTATTTGTTTTTGTTCTCTTTTGGCTGAGCAAGTGGGAACCAGGGCTGTGCAAAGGCTCTGCTTCCTTTGGGAATTCAGGCTGGAGGACAGTGATTTTCCTCTTATTTCCATCAGCCTGGCTTGGCAGTAGTTCCAATGAAGTCAGTTTGCACTCTCCTAAAGCCAGTCTCTTTCCCCAGCTCCTGCAGATAGTCTGGCATGATTTTGGCCTAAGAAAGGCAGGGCCAACACGAGGGTTGGGTTGAAATGACAGTTTTAGAGTTCGCCGTGGACCTTCCATGCAAGGTTGCCATCTGTGCAAGGAAATGGAGCTCGCAGAGTTTGGAATATGTCAGCTTGCTGGGGGTGTACCCAGAGGCTGCTCATTGCTGAGCCCAAACCACGCTCAGATCTTGAGAGGGACTGGCTTTTCTTGGGTTTCACTCTAAACCTTGATTTGCAAGCTTTGGAGGCTTCAGAAGACTCTGAGCACTGAATCCCAACAACAGACACAATCAGTATGTTGCAGTATTTAAAAATATTTTTTAAAAGCATTGAAAGTTATCTGCTTTGGCGTGGGAAGAAACCAGCAAAAACCTTTTCCTGTGTCCAGGTTGGCTTTGGATTATCAGTCCTAGGGTGTCTTGTGTTTGCTGTGAGGCAGCTGTCAGGGATGAGATGGGATCCTGCCAGACAATTCCTGCCCTTTGAGGGAATTCAGCCTCAGCTGCAGCTCCCACCCAGCAGAGCCAGTCCAACAGTTCCAATCTGTCCACAGCGTTTTTACAACTTCACTCTCAATATTTTGTTGTCTCTCCTTGGCACAGCAGGAAAAACGTTCCCCTCTCACACAGGAAAACATTGACCAATTCTAAACAGAAAATTACTTGAAATTGCAGGTTAGCCAGGATTTTTTACTTTGAGACGTTTGTGTTTCCATTGAGTCTCTTATTATAGGAAATTTAGATATGGAGCAGAAGCATCTGGCCTTCAAAGGACCCTGAAATTGCCATGGGATGTTATGATAATGCTGCTTTTATGTGACTGATCTTTTCCATTTGTCCTTTGCTCTCTAGGTAACAGCTTGGAAAATGTCACCTTTTGGTAGGTAAAGAGAATGCTGCTCTGTGTAGGGTTTGTGATACCAACTTTTATTATAATCATTCTACATGAGATGCAGATCTTCCAGCAGCCAGCAAATTCTTGTCAAATGAACCCAAATCAGGAAGGTCAAATGTTCTCATGGAGAATGCAAGATAAGGATGACTTCTGTGCCTGTTCTCGAATATAGCATCTTCTTTGATCAGAAAGATATTTAAAATTACTTCTAGCAGCAGGCTGGGTAACAATATACCCGTGTGTGCCAGGCTAAAAATAACCCTTGGAACTGCATTTGTACTACACTGTGAAGTGTGTGATTGCTGGGAGAGATTTCAGAACTTTCTTTTTTGCTTTCTGTCTTACATTAATTACAGTTTCCAAACATATCTGTAACATATTGGATGTCAGGATTTCTTCCTCAATTGTGTGATCACCTTGGGTTTTGGAAGATGTTGTTGGATTTTTAGTGGTAGTGTAGCTATTATGAAGGTGGATTTTATTACATTAAGAATTTCAAGAAGTTTTTCTTAAAACAAATTATAACCTGAATAACAAACACATAACAATAGGGTTTTATAAAACCCTATAGCAATTAAATAGGTCCTACAGTTCAACCAAAAATCAATGAAAATCAATTATAGAGCTGTGTTTTAAAGCTTTTCCTATGCATTGTTTGCAGAGTAAACTTTACAACGTGCTGGTATATGAGAGGAAAAAAATGTATCAGTAAACTCAGCTTCTAAACCAAAGAGTAAAGTGAGTGAAACGTGTTTAAAGTGAAAAACGAGAATAAATTGCAGAGGAAAAAAATCTCTTGTAACAAGCTTCCTTTTCTGTTTCTATTTATTTATCTATTTATTTATTCAAAGCTATTAACACCCTTGCACTAAGCTTTGGAGCACGAGAGTGTTTGTGTGTGTGGTGGGGAAGGAGCAGGGGCTGGAGGGCTCCTGATGCCTTTGGCACCTTTGTGATGATGTTTGACCTTCATCCCCACTCACCCCCAGCTCCAAACTCAGCTCACACCTTCACTCTTTGGAATGGTGCAGAGAATCCTCAGGGATAGAAATCTGGGCTTTCCAGGGAAATTCGTGCAAATTCATCCATCTTCAGGCAGCTCCAGCAGAGCAGGACTCCTGCTAAGGCACAGGGACACCAAGATGCTGCCGTGCTAAAAACCACCAATGGTTCCAAGAGAGTGCAGGCTGCAGGATCAAGGCTCTGGCCATGTCTCCAGTGGTGCAGATAAAACTGGAAGGACCCTGGAGCTGTGCAAATAGGGTAGGATGGGGATAAGAATCTGTATCTCCCAAGTCCCAGACATTTTTATTTTGTACCCCCTCCCATTTGGTTGCTCTCCATGGAGCACAGCCATCCCGAAACAAACAGGCTGGCAGGTTTTGGGGAGATGCAGCTCGAGCTCTGTGGGAGCTGGGGCAGTTGGTGCCTTTGGAATTCCTCCTTCCAACATCTCCCCACCCCACTTGTGTGCCTGCTGTCTGCTCTCACCCTGTGTGGGTGCACGATTTAATTACTGCTGTGGAGGCAGTTTTAGCTTTTGTTTCCTCCATACTTCCCAAAAAGAAATCTCAGTAATATGCCCATTCTAGAGAGGATTGTCTTTCCAGAAGATGGAAATTCACTGTTGAGATTTTTTATTAAGCACCTTGAAATGTGTGCAGTAAGCACAACCTGCAACAGCAAAAAGAGCACAAGGGATGGTGTTTATAGGGCCAGGAGGGCTCTGGGAGTGCCCAAGGGAGGGGAGGAGGCCTTGGGGTCCCCACTTGATCCTGAGGAAACTGAGGTCAAACTGTGGTGGCACAGGGAGAAATCCTAAATCAGGATGAAGGTGAGACTGGGAGCTGGTGGGAGAGCCTGAGGACAAGTGAGGAGCTGCAGGCTCTGCCACAGCCCCCAGCACTGCAGATGATCCACACCAGCATCCACACCCACATCCACACTGAATTCCAGGCCTCATAAAACCCAAAGAGGACAGCAGAGATGCTGGATCTACCCACCCCTTCCCATTCCCAGTATTTATCTGCCTGTGGAAAATGCTGGGGGTGGCTGGCAGAAGCTATATTTCGATAACAAGAATGGAAGGAACATGTGTACACAGTTGTTTTCCCTGACTGGGGTCTGTGTAGTTCCTCTGGAAGGTTAATAAATGGTATGCAAATCCTCTTAAATGGCCATGTTTACACCACAGCTTAGTGGCTCCAGCCATGTCCTCTACTTTCAACTCCCGAAGTTTGAGTGCAAAAAGAATTTGCTTCCCCACGCTCTTTAGGGCTCTCCCAGGTTTTGTCCATGCTTTTGCTCAGCTATCTGCTCTTGGGATCAGAAAGGGCATCACCAGAGGAAAGAAAAGGAAAAAAAAAAAGTTAAATATGCCTTAGTGAAAAAAAAAAAGAAAAAAAAAAGATGTTTTGCTTAAAGACAGGAGGCTACTGTAGTGCAAAATGAATGATTAATAAGGATAAGAAAAACCTAGTTCAACAGGGCAAATGCTCAATAACAGCTCATTTAATCATTGGCAGATTAGCTGCAAATGCAAAGTGCCTGTGCAGCACTGTGTTAACTCATGCTGGAAAGTGTTGGCTACTCCTTTAATGACAGCATAACCTTTCATTGTGCATTTATTTTAGAGTCCGCTCCTTAAATGGTGGAGTGTTTGAATTTCTTTTTTTTATTTTTTTTTTTTCTGTCTTCTGCCCTCAATGAATTTTACAACATGGGAATATGCTGGGAGTTGTGTCACCTCTGCAAATATTGCTGGGCTGGAGTTGTGTTTTTGGGAGAGAATTGGATTTCATAAAGTACAGGCTCAGCTTTGGCAACCACTGCCTCCTCCCTTGATTTCATTTTCTGGCAGCACGGATGCAGTCCTTGTGTGATTGTCCTTAAGAGAACCAAGTACACCATAACAAGTGCATTTATTTGTTACCATGAGGAGAGAGGTTTAGCTTGGAGAAACACAGCGATCTAAGACCTCCTCTTGAGCAACACAATCATTGCAAACAGAGGATCTGATTCATGGGTGGTTTTTAGAAATATAATTATTGCTCTTGCTGATTGTCCAAAGAACCGTTTGTTGTACACAAATTGCATTTGTTATTTGTATTCATGGTGAACACAGGAGGTTTTTCCTGATGGGCAGTGAGTGCTCTGAGGGGAGGTCTAAGCAGCTTTCCAAGGTGTGTGGGTTTTTGCAAACCAGAGGAAAGAATCAGGGGCATCACCCTTAGCCTTAGGTCTAAACAAACCAGGGTCTCCCACTCTTTTATCACAGAAAGAGCTGTTCCCACACATAATCTTCTTCAGCCTCAGTTTACTCAGCTTAAGCCTGGACTACCATGTCTGGTTAGTGGGGGACATGAAAAAAGGTATTGGTGCACAAAAGGAAGGTTTGGGCCAAATAAATGGGAAGAATTGGGGCTAAATTAGTATCAAAACTGATACAGAGAGCTGTGCTGGGCTGGCTCTGCCATAATTCACACTTGCCTCCATCAGCAAGTCCTGGTGTTCAGAAACCCCAAGGATGTTTTTTGTCAATTATTTTGTGGGACTGGCTGCTTCAGCCTCCCAGCATCACTCCCCACGTGCTGTGATAACAGGATAAGCAAGAGGCAATTTTCCTGATAACACATAAATGTTTGGTTTCTGCTCAAATTCATAGTGTAAAGAAAACCACTGTTTGAGGAAGGCTGGGAGAGCAGCAGTGCAAATGTTGTAAATACCAGTTCATAGCCATGTTAGTAATGAATCTATTCTGCATTAGTATTTTTGTTTATCATCATCCAGAGCTTTCAAACAGCAGGGATTGTTTAGCAATAAAATGCACTTCTTAACCAAATTCCCCATTCTTTCCCCCCTCAGATGTGTCTGACCAGCTCTCTTGGCACTTTCCATCACATTGTAATTCTGTAGGTCGCCTGTCATGTTGCTGAAGAGATAGAAACAAAGTCATCTGTGTAGGAATTTGATCATTTGAGCTGGTTTTAAGCTCATTTCAATTAACTTGGTACACTGCTGGAGATAAGCTGCCCCTGCCTGGAGTCACCTTTACTGATAGTAAAGGATGTGAGATACATGAAGTTCACCATGGATTCATATTTATCACCAATAACTATACAGTGATGAGAGGCTGGTAATGCACACTCTGTCATTATCTTTAGCACTTTATATATATATTTGGCTCCTGTGGCAGAAGCGTTCTCATGGCTGTTGTAAGTGAAGCATCACCTGTGTAACAGATTTTCTGACGCTTCCAGTTTTCTTCTCAAATTCAGAGGAAGAGGTGTGAGTGTGATGGGCTCTGAAGGTGGTGGGAAGGCACAGGAGAATTGCAGCAGCTCTCAGAAGGTCTTGTGCAGCCTGGAAGCGTTTGCATTCCCTGTTTGCAGGTGGGGCTGTAGGTGCATGACAGGGCTTTCCAAAGCCTTAAGCATGGTCTGTGACCTCTGCTACCTGCAGGAAGCTTTTCCTGGGAACAGACATCAGCACAGGCACTTCCACAGAACTGAATCCACTGCGGACAAGGGTGTCAGCAGCTTCATGGAAATGCTGTTCTCTGCAGTCCCAAATAAAAGGCTGAAGCAGCTCACAGCCCAATTGCTGCTGCTCTGAAGCACTCTGTGAGGAAGCTCTGCTGCAGCACGTGCAGCAAGGCAGAGACCCCCAAGCACTGGCAATTTTAGAGATGATCTCTATTTTAGAGATCAAAGCTCATGACAGCATGCAATTATGTTTAGCAGAGACAGGTGATCAGGGACTAATACTTTGCATAGGAAAGACGGGCTTGGCATAGGGAATTTGGAACAATGATGAGATTTCTTCCTTGGCTGTTGGTCACAAGTGGAGGAATAAGATCATTAAGATATTAACTCAGTACCCAGAGTGGGAATGTTCCTGTAGGTTGTTCAGATGTAGTGTGTACACTGAGCACTGAGCTCTCATTAAAATTCCCATCTCATTCAGGACTTTTCAAAAAACAAACTATTTAACCATACTGCCAGAATTTGGTTAATAAGAACTTTTTTTTTTTTTTCATTTGAAAGAGAGCATAAGAAATCAGGTATATGTTGTTTGTAGCCCTTGGTCTGGTGTTTGTTCCAGTAGAAGGTGGCTCAGATGTGGAATTGCTGGCTGTCAGAGAAGCAGTGATAGCAGGGCTGTTTGGAGCAAGGAGTGCTGCTGTGGAACACAGCCCAGCTTTACAGAAACTATGAAAAAAGCCTGTGGATGATGCCACTGAGTTTGGGAGTGTATTTTCTGATCCCTCCCACGAAGCACTGAGGCTGTGTCCTGCTCTGTGTGCTTTCTGTGTTTCTCTGACACCAGACCAATGCCATTAACTGTGGGTGCTCTGCTGAGGGATGGGGACAGCGGTCAATAACCAATATGTATTTCATAAACACTCAGCCAAGGTCACTAAAACAAACACAGGAACAGATCCACAGTACCCTCCTGCTCAGTCCATGTGCCTCTAGGGAATATTCATTGCTGTTGGGGTGCAGGTGTTATTTCTGCTTCTTTGTTTTAATTCAGTTGGTCCCAGAAGGATCTGATGGGTTTTGGAGACCTTCTGGCTGCACCTTTTATCAGCTGACACTATCCATCTGTGGCACAGTGCTGGCCTTTCCTGTGACCTATCTGCTGGGTGACCTTGGTTTTGCCCCACCACTAATCTGTACAGCCAGTTCTGGCCCCTCAACTATTTAACCCTCCAGCATTGTAGATCTGATTGTTCTTGCACCACAGTGGAAGAGGAAAACCAGCTGTACAAACAGCTCCTGCTGCTGCAGACACGTCCCCAACCAAGGGAGGCAGGTGGGCACATTAAACTAATGAGTTTTTTGGGCCAGTCACCACAAAGAGTCATTGGATGTCATTGGAAAGACTTGGTGAGATGTTGGGTGCCTTACATAGGTGAGGCCACTCCAGTTCAGCCCAGCCAAGTTTATAAAGTCAGTAAGAGGAGCTGCTACTTCTCTCTGATCCTTGAACCAGCAGACCTGAGTGCTTAAGAAGCCAGAAGGAAACAGCTCCATCTTTAATTCTTTATATCTTAAACCTTTCTTTAGAGACATTTTTTTTCTGGGATGAGTTCTCCAAGGATTGGAATTGCCAAAATATGGATTGACTATTTGGATTAGTTGGGATATTTGAAAAACTGCCATCCTAAATAAGACAGAGTGCATCTGCATGTTGGTGATTAGGCCCTGGTGCTGCTCTGCTCAGATTAAAAGCCCCTTTTCTCTCCCTGTCAAACACTGTAAGGAAGGAACTTCATCTTGGTAAACCATCCAGTTTAAGTATTTGAACACTAAGTGGAAGTTTCTGGTGATCAAAGTAATTTCCTTGAATAATGTATTCATACATAAACCTGAAAGAAATGTCATAATTGCAATAAGGTGTCTCTGGGGAGTTTGGTTATCATGATATAATCACATCCCTGGAGAGTGAGAGGCACGAGGCATAGCCTTGTGCTTAATAACACCCCAAGGGTGTGATTATCTCAGAGCAATCGCACCCTCATTGTGCCATGTGGCCTCAAGAGCTGCAACGGGGAGAGAAAGCCACAAAATTTAAGTGGAGGCAACAAAAACATGGAGACCTTGGGTATTTGGACACCAATTTCTGCATGTTTTTGGGTGGAAAGAAAAAAAGCTTGGAGCAGCATGATAAGCAGCAGAGAGTGAAGCTGTTTCCTTGCAGAGCAAGAAAGAATGGGATGCAGTATCTGTCCTCAGCCATCTGCTGTGCCTCATCCTGCCTTCCTTGTAGGTTTTTATTGGTTTTGTTTTTTGATTCCACCAAGTTGAATTAACATGGAGGGGCACCTGACAGTGCCTTGGCAAAGTGTCACCCTGCCTGTGGGACCTGGGCACGGCAGGCATGGCAAACAGGGAAGGACAGGGAAGGATGGGGACAGGAGTGGATCTGCACACCCTCTCTGCATCCCCCTGCTGCTCTCAGGCTGCTCCTGCTGCAGGGACACAGGGAAGGGAGCCTGGAAGGCAGGTGGGTGCTGCTCAGGATGGTGGCTCTGCTCTTTGTGTGGCAGGTTTTGTTCCTCAGAGCAGGTTTGGCACCTGGATTCAGAGGAGAGTTTCCTTGCAATGGCTGATATGGTTTAAAGCTGCATTCTCCTCTGGTTTGAGGTGAGGGAAGGGTGTTCATGGGGGCTGCAGAGGCAGAGCAGGTTCCAGGAGCTCCAGCTGCTGCTGCCCAGCCTGCCCAGAGCTGCCTGGGCAGCACAGTGTGGATGGCACCACTGGGTGCAATATTCAGGGAAAATCACTGAGGTTTGGTGGTGTGTAACCATAAGGGCAAGAGGAACAAGGAATGAATTCCCAGCCCAGCTGTATTGCTTTGGAGGGAGTCTACTCGTGCTGCTTGTGAAGGTGATTTCTGAGATGCACTCCCACATCCTTTCCTGAAATGGAGCCCTGAAGGTGTGCTATGCTTACCAGGAAAATGGACAGTTGGAAATGCAAACCCCCTGAGTTTTGTGGTAGATATTTCCCCTAATTCTCTAGCCCAGCTGGTTTAAAATCCAACCATGTGGGGCCCAAAGGTGTAAAATTTGATTGAGGACTTTTCACCAGGGAGAGTCAACATCTTGCTTCTTTGCATTTTTTTTTTTTTGTACTGTGATTGCAAGGAGCCACAGTTTGACTCTTTTTTTGATCATGTAGAAATAAAGTGGTTGCCAGAAAATAGGAGGTTTATAGCTTTCCTCTTGCTCTCTCTGCCCCAGCTCAACATGCACAACCTTTGTGTGCAAAAAAAGAGGCCCCTCCACTATTCACAGGATGCTGCAGGGAATATATCACGTTTATAGCTGTTGGGGAAAAAAGCTGTTGTTTAAATCTATTGTGTGCTCTCTAAGGTTTGCAAAACCAGAGTTGTTTGGAAGATAAACATTTTTTTTTTGGAAGATGGATGGTTGTTAAGTAGGTATGGGGGGAAAGGAGATATTTTATTGTGTTTTTTCCAGTGGCTTGTAGATGTGAGTGGAAAGGAAGAGAAGGATCAAAATTCCAGCAGTGCAGCATTTCTGATTGTGGCTCCAAGGGTTCTGTTGAAAATCATTGTTGTTTTCTGTAGCACAGCCTCTCCCCAGTGTGTCCTGCCATTGCTTTACTCCGTTTTTGAAAGCTGCAGAAAATGAGGGAGGATTTTTGGCAGCTGGTGAAGTGTACCCTGAATCATCTGGGGTGGCAGGTTTGTGTTTTGGAAGCCCCAGTGAGAGCTGTGCTGGTGTCTGGGCATCAGTCACTGCTGGATTGGGCACCCCAGTCAGAGAGGGAAGGGCTGCCCAATTCCCTGGGCAGGGTGGCCATGCTCTCCTCCACATCCTGAATTTCCACTTCACTGTCCTTCCCCACAGCTGCCAGCTTGGGGGATTTATCAGACATCTTTGCTTAGTGTGTACAACTTTTCACAGCGTTGACAAAAGGTTGGCAACAGAGCTGGGAGGACCTCACTGTGCCAGACCTCTTGTGATGGGCAGAGAAAATGTTTATCTTTTGAACAACTACTCTTGCATTTTGGGTACTAGGGAACATTTTTTAGAGACTCTCTGTTATTCTGGCTTTGGGAAAAACACTGTATGAACAAATCTAGTGAAAAATCCTGGCGAGAGAGGAGAATCGACTAAAACAAATTAGAGAGGTTGGGTGCTTATTGCCTAGTCAGCTTATTAGATTTCTTCAACAATGTTTTTTTAAAATCTGAAAGCCCCAAGGTGTAACTAGCATGCTTTATGTTTTTATAGAGTCTAGGCAATTTCTACAAATTGAAAAATCATTTTAAGCTTTCAGAACATGTCAGGATGATGAAATGAGTAAATTCTGTCTATTTTTTGATGACATTTCCTCATCCTTGCACATGGTAGGCTTGTTTTTGTTTACTATTAGGTGCTGTCAATAAGTTCTGAGGTGGTTTTTTCATTGTTAAAATAATAACATGGATATTTGAGGGGAAATGCACGTGTGGATGTGGATCCAACAGACACAGGGAAAGGAGGGAATGGCTGGTCAGGCTGACCACTCTTGACAATGTCTCTTTAAGAAAGCTCTGTACTCCCTTGCAATGTTAAAGTTGCTAAGGTAACTGTGCATTTTTTTAGAGCACAGCAATGTAAATAGGTACATGACCTGTATAAATTCTCAGTGCATAAATTACTAGAGCCTTCAAGCTGGAGTAACTTATACACTTCCTTATTTCCAAATGACTTTTTGGCTTCTCTGCATGTCTAAAGCACAAGGATTTGACGTGCCCAGTTCATGCTGCAGGATGTCCACCAGAGAGCCAGGGCACAGATTTCCCCTGTGGTTTTGGTGCAAAGAGAGCCAGGATTGCTTAGGGGGCTGCAAGGGGCCCTCAGAGAGAAGGGGAGTGGCTCAGTGGTCTTTGCCCCTCCAGCCTTGCACCCCAACAAGTCTCCCCAGATCAATTCTGTGCTGGGGGATGCAACCCCTTGGGTTGGCATCAGCCTTGTGTTGGGCAGGCAAGGAGGCTTGGGGCTCTCACTGGAAACCTGCAGCCCTGCCTGTGGCTGTGTCTGATCACCCACCTGAGTGCAATTCCAGGAGCTGTTTGAAAAAAGGTGGCTGAGTCAGAAATGTAGGTCCAAAATATGCAGTGAGTGCCACAGCCTGTGCATGGGTCTGATCTGCATCTCCCACAGCAGCTTTGTGCAGTGCCAGCTCTGCACAGTACCTGTCGTGCTCTCCTTGGGCTGCAAGAGGCCGGATTGTCTTAGGAAAACTGAAGCTGAACAGCTCCTGCTTTGATGCCAAATTCTACAACCCACATCCTTGTCCTTTGTCCTCTTTTGCTATTGTGTTTTTGCAGCATCCCTGAATGCAGAGTTGCTGGAGGGGATAATGCAGCTCAGTTAATTTTATGCCTGTGCACACTGTTGCTGTGTCTGCACTCAAATTGTGTGCGTGGCTTCAGAGCAGGGCTGGATGTTTGGGTCCTGCTGCCTTATGATAAAAGGTGTCATGCTCCTGATGGAGGCTTCTGGTGCAGAAATATGTGCACATACACCGGGTAACACATGTCCAGTGATTCTTCAAGCTGTGTTCGGCCTGCTGCACATATGCTGCAAAAATAGCTTGACCACTTGCAGCAAACCCAAATATGCTGAGATGATCTCTGTGTGTCCAGGGGCCGCTTCTCTGGGATTTCTGGGTGTCCATGTGGCCAAATCCTTCATACTACACCCAGACAAAATGCTCTGGGAGACAGGAGGGATGGGGGTGTCCAGGGGGAGGCTAGCCCTGGCTTGGTGGTGCATACTGCTGCTATCAGTTGGGAGGGGATATAATCTCATTTCTGGAAATATCTGGTGAACATCAGACTGCCCACATGTGCCTTAGCACATCCCGAGCAGCTCTGTGGTGAGGTCATGGACCACCGTGGGGAAGGCAGCACTGCCAGTGCCAGTTTCACAGGCTCCTTGTCAACAATACCATCTGCTGGATGGATCACTGCTTGGAAAGGGATGGCAGGACCTGCCATCTGACCATGGCGTGCAAGGCTTATTTCCATGCTTACCTGTGGATACAAAAGGGTCTCTGTATAGAGAAATGCTCTGCTAAGGTGGCAGTGTACCCCTGTCCCACCCTATTCCAGTGGTTAGGGGTCTGGCTGAGCCTGCTTGGATCTCCAAAGATGGATCAGCTTCTGCTGAAACAATCCCAGGGAATTTTAGGCTGCTCTCTACCTTTGATTCCTGAGTCCTTTCTTCTTTCTCAGCCAGGGAAATATCTCTGGAGACTTTTCATATGGTGCAGGAGGATGTGAGCAGCTCAGTGCTGGCAGACCCACATGGTGTCAGAAGGCAGGGGACCCACTTGGAGGCCAGTTTGGAGGGCTGTCCCTCCCTGAGCACTAGAGCTCAATGTATGGGCAGGTTCACTCTTGCTGCTGACACAAAATCCCAAATCAGGTCTGTCATCCTCAGTCTGCTGGGTTTTTCTTACATGTTTGCTGTTTTACAGTAATAGAGGTCACTGAGGAGAAATGACCTGAGCACATCTCAGCAATGAAACTGAGAGCAGCATGTAGGCTGAACGTTGAAGTAGAAACCACTTCAGGAACAGGAGGGTGAAGGAACTGCTGTGGGGAGAAATTTGATACCACAACTGGACTGATTCAGTGTTTGATCATGTTGTATACTGTCTTATTTTTAAGACAGAAATAAGTTGATCTGAAAAAGTCCCACTTGCTGTAGCAGGGATGGAGCTGATGAGCTTTGGTACAATTAAACTGAGACTCAGTGGAAAATACTGGAGAAGTTCTGCAGAGGTTTTATTTTCAAGCAAACCAACAGGAGGTGGGAACACTCCTTCCCTTGGCTTGCGGGGAGAGTTGCTGTCTTATGACTCCTTGCTTCAATGAAAAGTTATTTCCTTTCTTCAGGGGAAGGAGCTTTGCAACCAGACCCCTCCAAGCCAGGCAGAAAAATTCAGTTTTGTCCCCAAACCCTGCTGCAGTGGCAGCACCCGTGGGTCACCCATCCTTGGCAGGTGACAAAGCTGCGCCCGGCTCCGTGCGCGCAGCGGGGCGTGCGGATTTCTGGTGGGTTTTTTTAAGCTGTGCACTATTTTCAGGAGGAGATGGACTGTGCTGGCACGGGGCCAGAGGCAGCCCTCTCCTTGCCAGGAAGCCAGATGCATGGTCACATTGCCTGGCTCTCCCTGGCAAGGCTGGGAAAGCTTCAGCAGGTGTGATCAAACAGCATGCGGGAGCCGCAGGTCCAGAGCCGCCTGCCTCCGAGGTAGCACCGCACTTTGTCACCGAGCAGGGCCAAACCCTCAGCCAAACACAGCCCCACAGTGCTGGGTGCTGCTCCTCCCCGGAGCATCCTCTGCCTTATGGATGGCTTTGGAGCAAGGAGCAGGATGGAAAGGCTCTTTCCCCTGGCCTCCTCCCCCGCCGGAGCCTTCCACCTCCTCAGCAATGTTGTGGCGAGAGCAGAGCCTCACAGTCAGCAGACTGCAGTGACAGATGGCAGGTCATAAGCCCTCTCGCTAATCTAACACTGGAAAAGAAAATAGGGCTGGGGGTGATTCAGCTGCTAGGCCTCAAAGCGAGGGGCTGACGGGATAGCACGCTCCTCTGACATGTCCTTGAAGGATGCTGCATCCCAGAGGACTGCGGGAACAAAAGTAAAGTGACGATCAAGCAAAAATCTGTTTGCAGAATAAGGCAAATTCTGCTAAAAATGGATAATGTGCTCAGAGTCATTCTGAGTAATTGGATTTCTATTAGCAAGATGCAAATATTACTAATAGAATTCTCTTGCAGGAATAATTTGTGCTCTGGATCTGAAGCTACCCGGGCACCGTTGTCTTTCCATCCTTAATTGTCCACTGACCAGAGCTGTCTGCACCCTAAATGTATTTATCTATCAAGCTGTCTCTTTGTATGTGTGGATCTGAAAGCAAGCTGAATCCACTTAATTCAGCACAGCATTCTGGAAACGTTCATGTGGCAAGAGGAATCTCTTGGCATTTGTAATCTGCGAGTTGCATTTAAAACTAATGCATTTTATTTTCAGGGAAGGAATACAGGCTGCATCCTGAGCTGCCTGCTCCTGCTGGCTAACACCCATCCTGCTGCAGTGGCAAAGCTTGTGACACTGTGGTGGGGGCCAGTGTCAGAGGCTGTTGGTTGCCTCCATCCTACCATGAAATCAGTTTGAGGTTGGGAGTGAGCATCATTGATTCACAGGGAAAACCTCACAGGGGGCACAGGGGGCTCCAGTGCCACTGAGCTGGATGGTCCCAGTGAAACCAGTGGGGCTCTTTGCTGTGGGAGCCACAAATCAGAGCTTTCAGTGTCCAGGTTTGCAGCTGCAAAGAGCTGTAGCTCTGCTGGGATGGAGAATTATGGATATTTGTGGTCCTGCCTGCTGGATCTGCAGTGAACCTGCCCTGCTCTGTGTGCAGCTGGTGGCTGGGAGGGCAGGCACTGCTACCCCTGCTCAGTCACTGCTGGTGTCACTCTGAAACAAAACCAAAAAGATCAGTGTATTTTTAAAACTGATTCCTGAAGGGAGTATATTTTAGGATTTTTTTAAATGAAAATGTCTTTTCAGCAGAACAAGTACCTGTACATGATGTTCTCCATATTTTCTGAGGAGGAAAACCTCCCACTTTCGAAAACAGCTTTTGCGAGAAGTGTTAAGGGGTTTTTCAAGCTAGAGTTCAAGGTTTTTTTAGCTCAAATGTTCCACTTGTTGCCCCAAAATATTTTGTAAAAAGTTTTCAGGCTTGAAAACATTTTAGAGAGATAGGAAATCATGGTGTTCTAAAAAATCATTTTGGTGGAGGAGAAACACTTGTGGGCTGGTACCACCAGTGTTGACATCAATTCTGATTTTTAACTTAGTAACAAGCTTGAACTGGCAGACTGCAGAGCAATTTCTTCTGGTCCTTCCTGGCTCCTGTTGGCTTTCTTCTTGGAGGAGGAAGGAAAAAAAGGACTGTAGAGAGAAGATACTTCCTTTTTGCACAGTTCTCTGTCCTGGTATTGTTATAATGGGAAAAAAGGGACATGGAAAAAGAAATTTTGTCATGGTGTAGAACTAGAAAATACCTGGACATAATACTGCAAAACAGAACATGATATTGAAATTGTATTGGCTCTTTAACCCTTTAAAAATATTGACAGTGCTGAAGTGACTTAAGTTCATGACACTTTGAAGGTCTGTCCTAAAGTTTGACTTCATGCAGAGCTAAAATGGATTAGGAAAAATAAGTGATATTTTAAGAACTACAAGGAGACTTGATGCTTCTATTTTGCTGATGTCGAAACAAATATGAATATTGACATGAAGGTTTGGGGTGAAACTAAAGCCATGTGGTGTGTAGAGGACAATCTGTCAGGAAGTCTGAAGAGGTTTGTTTTGGCCTGGAAGTCAAACACTTTGGCAAGTTCATTTAGCCAAAACTGGAGCAAGGGGCTGTTGTAGCTTCTCTGTCATTTGGGTGCAAACAGGGGGTGTGGCTGTGCTGGCAAACAGCAGTGCAGGTGAGTGGAGGGGAAGCTCTGAGAGGCCACACTGTCTTCTCCAAGCTCCCAGCAAGCTTGCCAGTGAAACAGTCATGCAACACCAGAATTAGGGTTGGAAATTTCAGTGATCAATCCCTTCCAAGGATCCTACACTATGCTGTCAATGAAATGCTCATGGATCTGATGGGAAAGGTCCATTTAAAAGTACAGAATCCCCAGGGATTCTCATAACTGCTTCTCAGAGAAGATTTAGCCTTTCTGAAATCCAATACAGATCAACCTTTGCTCAGAATACAACCCTCTACTAAATGCTCTGGCCTTTGCATCCTGGTTTGATCCTGGCAGGAGATAACCTTGGAAAAGGGGTTTTGTTACCTTTTTTTTTTTTGTCTTGGCAAATGGCAGCAGAGATGGTTGAGATGGTAATGTTGAGATGCTCAATAAAGACATGTTTTGCAAGAAGGTATCATTTTAATGAAAAAATGCCATAAAATAATGTGTTATTTTCAGTGATGTGGGGCAGGGTGTCCCTGTGACCTGTTGTGCTGTTTGAGCATCATAGGGGAGTGAGCCCAAACTCTGCCCACCTGCTCAAAAATCCAGAGGACTGCTTTCAGTTATTGCTCAGCTCATTCTTGGAAAATCAGAAGCTTCCCACCCATTATCAGCACTGAAAATCTGACCTGGGAAAGTGCAAAAGCAGTCAATGAATGTGTGCTTAGACACACCCACTCTGCTGCTGGAATGCTGAAATAAATAGGATAATACATATCATTTTGCTGGAAAATAAGGCAAATATAGAAGGAATATGAACAAAAGGAAGGTGTTAAATGCCATGTCCTGTTTTTAGAGTCCTTCTCGTGTGAGTGCAGCCAAGGCACTGGAGGTGAAAGAGCTGCTGGTTCCAGTGATGTGACAATAATAATAAGTAGTAGAAGTAGTGGCAGAGCTGAAGGCAGGGGAACTCTGGCTGTGTAAGTCAGCTTGTGCAATTCCCAGAGCTCTCCTTATCTCCCTGTGCCTTTGGTTGGCATATCAGCCAGACAAAGAGCTTAACGCAACTTGGCACAGCGGCTGGGGAAATTGTGTAAAATTTCCAGCAACTGGAACAATTAAGTAAGCCCTGGAATGAGGGAGAATAGTTGTCCCCTTAGGATTCCTATCACCCAAGGATAACATTTCCAGGCTTTGTCCAGCAAGAGATGTCACTTCATTTACAGAGATCCTCACAATGTTGAGGTATATTGGATATTGGTTATTATATGCAGAAGACTATCAGGAATCATCTCAGCTGGGCTAATTGTTCCCGGGTTCAGGGCTGATGGAATTTTAATTTCAGTGCTTGTGAAGTTTCCCAGAATTATAAAAGATGATGGAACAGCCATGTTTTTCAGAAGTATATTATCAATATCGTGGATTCAGGGAATTTAAGGTTTCAACCAAACTCATCCCTGAGAAAGAGATTCCTCAACTGGGACTTCCTACCCTTGGCTGCCTGTTTTGGGATGGAGAAGGGATGGAGAAGCAGCATTTTCTACAAGAACTGACTGTGGCAAGGACTTGATTCCCTGACAGTCTTGTTGACGTCACGTTCTTCAATGTTTGTTTTTATAGCTTGCAAAAAAAAAGAGAAGTGTTGCCCTATTTTGCTTCGCTGCTTTTTCTAGGGTGCTTCTCTTCCCTTCCACCTCTTTCCTTTACTGAACCTGTGCTGAGGATGTGTCATTCCTTCACAACCTGCTCCCTTCGGATGGGGGAGGAAAAAGGGAAAGGGGTTGGGGGGGGAGGAGCAACGACTCCGTGATACTGCATAAATAGTTGCTTTATTATCATAAAAAAATTGCACTCTAAAGATTTTTAGGATCAAAACATACCAAAGAAAATGTAAAACAAAATTAAAATGAAGTCGGTATTCACATTGTCAGCAGTTATTTTGTCACTGCAAAGCATCTCCTCAAAGGAATATTGTGCAGCACAGCAGCAGCCGAATGAAGCAAGAGGCTCCGGCGTTTACTTAAAAGGGAAGTGCAGGGACATCTTCAAACTGCAGTAATGGATCCCTGGGGTTTCTCTAAAGTCTGATAGTGCCACTGACATTTCCTGTGAAGTTGGAGGCTGGCAGGTTGTTAAAACTTCCCCCTTTTTTTTTTTTTTTTTAAACTGCATCAAGTGTTGCTGTAGTTTGTTGAACGTATAAAATCACTTCTCCACCTCCTTCTTTTTTTTAAAAAAAAATCCAGATATCAATAAAGAACTTGAGAGAGGAAAACACTATAATTATAGCCAAAAAGCTGGCACAATGCCTGCTGTATAAACCCGTTATTTTGGTAGCATAGAATTCGGTACTGGAATAATTCTCTGGGTGGAAACTTGGCAAACATGATCTCAGCCTGTGAGCTAATCTTTTCTTTTTCCTCCTGTAATAACATTTTTTTCTACGTTACAGATTTAGCCATTTTAAAAGTGTGCATCCTATTACTGAGATTGTGTATGCACAAATGACCTATGTGATGGGTCTCTGGGGTGACGTGAATGCAGACAAGAGATCTGCATGTTAGATTAAAACCCCTTCGCTGGAAAATTGGTGCCCTGTAGATTCAAACACAATTAGCCTTGATCTGAAGTGCTGCCACGAGGGGAGCTGGCTATTGCTGGGGGTGCCATGGGGGGACTGGGGCCCGGGACGAGGTTTGGGATCAGGATTTTGGGTTGCTGAGTGATGGGGAGCATTTCTGGTTCTGCTCCTCACTGTTTCAGTCTGAGTCTCGCAGTAATTCCTGCCCTGGAGCACGCTGATCTCGAGGAGTAAAAGTCTAAATATTCATACACGTTTGAGGATTCAAGTGCATTGTGAAATGGAGATGATTCTGTCTCTATAACATCTCCATAACATTGCAGAGGTGTCACCAGCTGTGCACACAGACCAGGTTCTATGGTGAGCCCTTCTTTTTAAGAGAGCTGAGGCACCAGAACTCCTTGGTGGAACTGTGAAAGAGCCCAGATAACACAGCACTCACATAACTTTTTTTTTTTCCATTTTAACCTACATCTTCAGTTTTTTAAGAACAGTGTGTTTGTCTACACTTGCAGGTTCTGGGAGCTGCAGATGCTATGGAAAGAGAGTGAGGTTTGAATTGAAATTCATGCCAGCCTGCCACAAACATGTTTCTAAATGAATATAATAAGATCAAATCTCTCACTGCTGTTGTCACTCCATCCAGGGTGCCTTGATGATCTTGTAGCACAGACTGTCCCATGTGTTGGGACTGCCTGGGTGGGAATCCAGGGGCAAAACTGGTGCTTCAGAACTGTGGGATAATGAGTTCCACTTCCCTGCAGCAGAAGGGAGGACTGTAGCCACCTTTGAAATCTTCTTACCAGAAAGTGGGATGTGCAGTTTGCTCATGTGCTGGTTTCCAGAGAAATCAGTCCCTTAAAGAGGGATTTTTTTGGGAGTCTTGGGGCAAAAAAAAAAAAACCAAACAAAAAAAAAAAAACCAACAAAACAAACACTGTTGGAATTGAAACAGGCTGAGACCAGAGGGGCTCTGTGGATGCTGGTGCTTGCTTTGGGTGGGCAGCAAACCTGCTTATAGCTTTTACCGTTTTTCATCTGGAAGCACAAATTATTTTCCTCCAACCTGATCCCTATACATGGGATCAGCTTTTGGATTTTTTGCTCAGTTTTCAGCAGCCTGCAGGAAACAGGACCCCTTAGTGGGGAGGTGTGGGCAGTATTGGGGCTGCCATTCAACCCCTGTCTATAATCCTGTTCTGTATTAAAGATCACTGTGGTTCAGGCTGAGAAAATGAACACTGAAAGCACCTATCTGCTCGTGGGATATGCTTAAAAATTAGGGAGATTTTTCAGGTAGTGGGAATTACTATGGCACTTTTTGATTAAATGATCCTTTGGCACTTTGCATCAGCCAGAGTTTGTCACTCTTGAATCTTTGCTGACTTGCTAAAGGCAGTGCTCCATTGGGCTGAAGTTGGTGCATAATCCACAGCAGATTTTGAGGCAGGATCAGCACCTTAAATAATTTATGTGTCTGAGTTGTTCTGGGCTGTTCTGACTGACAAGGGAGAAAAGACTTTGCAAACAAAGGGACACCACTGAAGATCCTGGTGACACAGGAGTCACAAACCAGATCCAGAACACCACTGGGACCACAGAAAAGCTGCTGGTCCTTTGGTGGGGATCTTTGGGTCAGGCTGGCTCCTGTCTCCAAGATGTGCCCGAGTCCTGAGCTCTGCTTGGCCCTAAGCAGCAGCCAGTGAGAGACATTTAAAACCATGAAGTGAGATCATCTTCCATGGTCACACCTGGATGGAGTGGATGGAGTATTCACAAATCATATTAATCATAAAGTGTGTCACAAAGACATCTCATTTAAAAAAAATAAATCATGAGGGCCAAAGGGGATGGGAATCCAGTGTGCTGCTTTCTTTTTTTTTTGTTTTTTTGCATTTGGTTTTAGCCTTTGGAGAATCCTGTTCACACTGTAAAATTTCTTAGGAAGACAGAAAAGTGCATCATGAAAACAAAACTAGATTAGTTTCCCTTTGCAAGCTCAAGTCTGGCTTCCTCAGGAGAGGAAGGTGTTCTGGTGGAGTCTTGGTACCTGGGAAATGGGTTTACATCTTTCATCTCTACTATCTCCGTAGAGAAGGAAAAAAAAGCCCCAACTCTTAAGTATTTTATCTTGTTGTGCAGGACCCAAGCAGATCTCTCCCCAGGGACCATAAATTCTTTCCTGACTGTCACCACTGCTCATGGGCTCGGGTGCAGCACATTGGGAGAGTGAGCTTTGTTCCTCCCCAGCACAGAGGACATGCCACAAATAATTTAAGGCACCATTTTTCTTGTTATATGACGTTAAATATTCTTTACTTAAAAAAAAAAAAAATCCACACCACTTGGCATAAAGTAATATATCCAGGAGAAAGGCAGATGCTGTTTAATAAAAGACACAGCACTTCCCTCTGCTCTGCATCCAACCTCCTGAATCACTTCCAGCCTGCTTGTACCTCCACTGCAAGGTGATGAGATGGGCCAAGAACAAGATCTGTGCTGGGCCAAAACTCTTTAATGATGATGTTTCTACCTCCAATTCAACTGCAGGAAAAAGGAAATTGGGATTTCAGTGGAGCTGATTGGAATGATGGTTTTTTTAACCCAACTTATTTGGGCATCTTTTCCATCTTCAGTATAAATTTTATATTCAAATCCTGGTGATGTTGGTGCTGTGGGAGGATGGGCTCCAGCCCATCACAGAATCATGGAATCATTAAGGTTGGAAAAGACCTTGAAGATTACCAAATCCAACCATCAAAGGTCAAAGGATGTGTCCTCTGGGCTTGCTCTGGTTCCTGTTTGGAGGGTATGATTAAATCTGGAGAGAGGCTCTTAATGGTAGTGGAGATCTGGTGGCTGATGGGGAAAGTTCTCTTGCTTTTAGAGAAAAGAGGTTGGAGCAATAAACCAGTGAAAGAGCAAACTTCAAACTCCTATGCTCATGTATTTATTGGGTTTCTTTGCAATGGAAAAGTAGGTAATAAACTGTCCACAAATAGTCATTACAGAATAGAAAAGTACAAGGTGTAAATGGAAAAATCTGATTCTTGACTCACTTTCTCACTCCAGTTTGGGGACAATGGTGGGATTTTGCTCTCCTGGTCGATTTCTTCCCTGATACAGAAACAGAATTGGAAAAAAAAAATAATACATAATCAAATGGCAACCCCAAACCAAACCTCTTGAAAAGCTGTTCCTCTAAGATTTCTATTTCTTTAATGGTCTTTAAGTTTGCCACCTGCTTATCTCATTCCTCCTCTGAGCCTGTGAAAGGTACCTTCATGTGTTTCTAAAACTTTGCTTCAGTGCTAAGGTAAATATGAATTTTACCCTGTGAGAAGGGATTTTTGGAAACAAGACTTTGAATGGACAAATCTTGTGATTTCAATGTAAAACAGCAGATATTTTCTTATAAATTTAACTACTGTATTGGCACTCTTGATGTTAAGGGCCTTTATGATGCATCCTGATTTCATTGATATTTTGCTTGGTTTTCTGCCTAACCCCTTTATTTTTATACTTTCCAAGTAATTCAATTCTGCCATCTGACCTTGTGTGTTTGTGGGGAAGGACTGGACGATGACTTTCAGATTCCAAGTTTTGTTTGACAGCTTCTTATTCCTTGTAACAATTTCATTTCTAACAGCCAGGGAGCCAATTTTAGAGCAGCACAGAAAGAATTTCATAGGTAGCATGAACGCAGTCAATGCAAAACCACCTCTGCCCCTGCAATGTAAACACTGAAGCATGTCCATAAATTTAACTATGGCTGTTCCAAAGACATGCTGGTGCTGTTAGCAGGGCTGGGGCTTCAGCATTTTCAAACTGCTGGTTTTTTACCTTATTTTTCTTCTCTATTTTTCTTCTCTTTCATATGAATTTTTATGAATGACATGGCATGTGTTTGTGTGTTTTTATGCTTGTGTCCTAGTGGGTTTGATCTGGGTGTATCAGCCTTGCACAATTCCTGTCTATACCATGTTAATTATATTGCTCTGCTCTGACATAATAAACACTGAGTGAGTTGTGAATAGATTATTTACGATGCCACCTGAACTCTAAGTAATTATAGCTGTGTAATTTAGCTTCTCCCTATTTCATTTTATATATAATGCAATATTTCAAAATATTCCAGTGCACATCTATCTTTAGCCCTGTGTTTGAATGAATAAATTGTGATTCTCTTTCAAAGGTAATATATCAGCAATGCCCTTAAGGGAGGGCGCTGTAGCTCTGTCAGGAGTGATCCATAAACTAATTCCCACATAAACATAGACAATGGATACAGAGAATGAACACACACCTTCATTCACAGAAAATAATACTGTACTTACCTGTCTGGGTCTGTGTAAGTCTAATGTTCTTCTGTCAAAGCACTGAAGGAAGGTATGCAATCCATCCCAGCCTAATGGGTTTAATACAGGGCTTTTCCTGCAATTCAAGGTGTTGGGACAAAATTAGTATTGGGCAACAAATATCCTGCAGTAAATGGAATTAAAGTATTAATGTTTACAGCTGGAGATGTGTGGGGGTGTTGTTTGAGGCAGATTGTTGGTATTTGTTTATGGGCTGCAAGGATCCCACTCCAGTATCTGCTGCTGCAGCCTGGTCCTGTGGAAAGCAGAGCTGTGCTTCATTGGAGAGCTCTTCAAGGAGGAACAACGAGTGCTGGGGTGTGTGGCAGCCCCAGCTGGCAGAGCTGGGGTGAGCAGGGATGTGAGGGACCCTGGGCACTTCCTGAGGGATTAGCAGTGCTTGGACATTGCCAGCAGCGTGGGAGGGTGCTGCTCTTCCACCTGGCTCTCACCAGTCAGCACAAGCAGTGTGCAGTGCCTCAACAGCCTCTGACTTTGGAATCCATGGCCCCAGCCTCCCTTTGCCTCACTTTCTTCAGCTGTAAATGCTGTGAAACCCTGTAAAATGCCACTTGATTCTTAAATGGATGAGGCCTCATTTTTCAGTATTCGAACGAGGGCTGCATGCCTCTCTAGAATGTGCTGAACAAGAAGTTACAGACTTTAATGATCTTTCATACTGAATTAGGAGCCAGGAAATCATAGAATCACAGAAGGGACCATCTTGTTCCAAGTCACTGCCATGGGCAGGGTCACCTTCCACTGTCCCAGGCTGCTCCAAGTCTCATCCAGCCTGACCTTGGACACTTCCAGGGATCCAGGGGCAGCCACAGCTTCTCTGGGCACCCTGTGCCAGGGCTCCCCACCCTCACAGGGAACAATTTCTTCCCAATATCCAATCTAAACCTACTCTCTTTCAGTTTAAAGCCACTCCCCCTTGTTCTGTCACTACATGCCCTTGTTAAAAAACCTCTAATGTTTGCATTTTTGTTCTGCAAATTGCTTTGAGATCCTCATACCACAAGTAGTATAAATGCAATGTGTATCCTCTTATATCCTTGAAAACCCATTCACTATGATTTTGCCTTCTTTTTTATTTCCACAGAGCCTTCTGGGCTCATTCTTGTGGTTCCTCCACACAAAGCCCTGGTTGGTGAGAGTGGCTGTGAATAAGGGAACAATCCCAGTCAGGGCTCCTGGAGCACCAAAGATGTGCACACATATACATCAATTAAAAGATACTTAAGAGAGTCAGAATCTTCTTCTTCTTTTTTTTTTTTTCCTTTTTTTTTTTCTTTTTCCTTTTTTTAATTAAAAATGTCAGGATTCAAACTTTACATGGGATTTGTGATGGCTCCAATTCCCGGTTGGCATGTGTGAGGCAGCACCCAGGAGATTCGAGGTTTCCATGACATCATACGGTAACTGTGAGCCTAACAGTTAATTAAATACTATATCCATGTATTCTAGTTAATTGATGCTTCCTTTACATGGTTTATTGTGCTGCAAACTGGTATTGCTTCTGTCTCAGTGAGCAAACACAGAGAGGGAGCGGGAGAAGGAGACGGTGGGATGCTCCCGCTGGCGGCTGGGGAGAGGGAGCTGCTGGCACAGGGCTCCGTGCCCAGGGGCATCCTCCAGGAGAGCCCAGCGTCACCTGCACACCAGGGGCTGGAGGTGGCTCTGCGGGTCAGATGGAGATCTTTTATGAATGAGCTGAGCCGAGCCTTGGGAATGAAGTGCAGGCAGAAGCAAGCTGTGCTTTTTTGCTTTTTTTTTTTTTTTGCCTTTTTTTTTTTTTTTTTTTTCCCAGTCCAGCTTTGTCTGGAGTTTCTGTTTATGCAGAAGAGGACACGCAGAGGAGGGTGAGGAGAGAGGAGAGGAGGGTGCTGTCTTGTATTAATGTGTGCACAAATGTGGCATCACCTCTGCGACAGCTGTCCTGCAGGAATGTGACTCTGCCCAGGGATAAAGCTGGAATTCTCCTGCATGCTGGCCTTAAGGGAGAGAAAAAAAACTATCATCTTTATTTTTTCAGCAAATAAAAGTATTTCAAGTCAGGCAATGCAGCTTTATTGGGAGTTGGTAACATAACATGATGTGGCAGCGGGGTCTGAGCACTGACCTGCAGCTGCACACCTCAGTTTCCAGCAGCTTCCCTAAAGGGTGTGGAATCCCTCAAGAAAGAGCAAGCCCAGGTGGGCTGCTGTGGTCAGGCCACCTGCAGAAAAGGGCAGGGCACATCACCAGGCCTGCCTGCAGAGGTGAGCACAGTGTTAAATGATGTGCCCACAGCGAGCGTGACCTTGTCCGCTGACAACACAGCTGTGTCAGTGTGGAGAGATGATAACAATTCACAGTGCCCACAAAAATTCTGCCTGGTATCTGCCCCTTTCCTGCCAGCTCCTGCTGGCAAAAGTCCAGCTCTGCTTCATCCTGCTTGTGTGCCTCAGGGTATACTCACCTGTTCTTAAGCTTGAGGCTCAAATACTGCTGCAAGGAGGAAAGAAAGTATTTCTGTTTCAGGGATTTCAATCCAGAATGTAATTTCAGCAGCTTTTTACCAGGAGTTCATTTGGCTCACAGTCTCAGACTGTGACAGATTTTCTAGTCTCCTGATCTGACCTTCCGCAGCACTGGGGTGATTTGTGGGCTGTGTGTGGGAAGGAGAAGGGGATTTGTTCAATGCTGAAACAGGAGAGCATTTAATTCATAGACAGTGAAAAAAGCCTGGTTTTAGTTCAGACTCCAGATGTGAAGCTCTAAGACACATCTGTAGGCTGCTGTGCATTGCTGATTCTGGAGATCCTTAAACATTGAGATGCTGTCACGTTGGCATCAGGAGCATTTATTCCTTTAAACTCCCAGGAAATCTATTCTGGATGTTTCAAATGAGAATGTTTGAAGAAAAGTGTCACACCCTGTATGAAAACCAAACTGATTGCCTTTTCTCTCTGCCCCTTTGTCCTCTTCTCCTCTCACTTTTTCTTTCTCACCAAATGCATAATTTATCTTCTAAAAGAAGGTGGGATACTGCAAGTGCAATGACAAACATTTCTAAAGATGACTTTGCAAGGTTTCCACGTTTGCTCTCCCATGGCAGCTTCCAGGCTGTGTTTTTTCCAGCTCACAGCTCTTGTCCACTTGCAGCTCCACACTGGTGAGGTGAAGAAACACTCTGAGAGCCATCACCCCCAAAATGTTTGCTTGTTGCTGCTGGCCTGGCCTTCTTCCAAAAGGCAAAGTGGTCCCAGCCCTGTGAACAGACACTGTAGATGAGTTCAGATTGAGGGAGAAATGAAAGACATTTACATCCCATTTCAGTAATACCCCTCCAAATTATCACCTCTCTGATCCTACCACCATGCCAAGTGCTGCAATGGTGGTGCACTTTGGAAAATAGTGCTGTCTCCTATTAAAGGTAGGTATTTTTTTCTGTAATTCTCTTTAGTGTTGCCTTTAGAGGCCCCTCTATGTGGCTCCTTTCACTTCTAATTACTGCACTAGGAGATTACAGAGTGGTGCTGGCGACAGAGAGAGAGAGGAAGGGGGAGGAATGGGATGGTGGAGAGGGAAAGATTTCTGTGGTAATTTGCATTTAAAGCTGGCACTCAGCATTATATCTCCCTGTTCACCCATTGTCTATAAACATTTTAGCTCTTCCTTCTGCCTCATCAGAATGAATTAAGCATTTTCATTGCACCACCAGCCTAATTAGAGTCATTTACTATGTTGACACAAAGGGTTTTTTTATGAGCATCTCAGCTTTAATACACTACAGCAACATTGGAAACCTCCGATCAAAAGGTAAATGTTTGGGGGTCAGAGATATTTTTCAACATTCTCCCAAGAATACAAACAACTTCCTGGGGAGGTGACGTGCGCGCGGCTCTGCCGGGGCCGCGGGAGCTGGCACCAGGGCCCTCGTGTGCTGCTCCTGCCTCCCTCCTGCCCTTGTTGGGAGGGCTGGGCTCAGCACAGAGGTGCCTTCCAGTTCTGCAGGTGCTGAGCAGCACAAAGGTGTTGGTGGGTGAAGCCAAAGGGCAGATCCTTGGCGTGGGTGGAGGGGACACAGATCTGGGCTCCTCTGAGGAGTCTCTGCACGTTGAGCGTATTTGGCTCCTGATGGATCTCAGGGTTTTCTTGGAGCTGGGATCTCCACCATGGAGATCCCATGTGCTGAGGCTTTGAGATTTTGGAGGGGTTTTCATGTCTTGTAGGCACAATATCAAGAGAGACAATGCACGACCTCTTGCACCCTCCATCAAGACAAGACAGCAGTGTGTGAATTCTTCTGGATTTTTGGTGTCCACATACACTCTAAAGAGATGAATGTGGCCTTACTTAAAGCCTGAAGGCCTTGACTCTCTCTAGCCTGATTTTCAAACTTGTTTGTGTTGGCCTAGGAAAGTTACATCACTCACAACCAAACCCCAGAGAATAGGAAATGGTTTCATCTTGGTTTCAGAGTTCAGAGATGCAAGTGCTCTGTCACAACAGTGTCACCTTTGTGCTGAGTGAATTAGTCACACCTCAGAAATCTGCCACAGATCTCAGGAATTTGTGTGTGTTTACAGGATTGCAAATATTTTCTGCTAGTTACACGAGTCATATTTACCAGTTTAGAGTCCTCAGGTTGAGCTTTTCCAAATTGCTGTGACATTTCATATCTTTATCACGTCTGATCTCTTCTTGGATTGTTTCTATAAAGATGCATTTGCTCAAGGCAGGGAGCCCACGTTGCTGGTAAAGAAGATTGGATGTTCTGAGCCTTCTCCTCACCAGGCTGAACTGTTGTGGTTTCTCAGCCTTTCCTTGTAGGAGACAAAATCTTTGCCCTTCACCATCCTCGTGGTCCTTCACTGAACATCCTGAGTATCCACATCTCTCCTGTGCTGGAGAGCCTGGTGGTGCTGGAGAAGCTCCATTTCAGAAAACCAGCTTGAATAGTTGAGGTTACTCCAGTAATGATCATGATTCCAACCATGGCCCAACCAGGAGATCTTTGGATCAAACCTCTCCCAGAGCAGCCCTGTGCTCTGTGGTGCTCCTGTCTGTTGCTCCCCAATACAGGAGTTGCTTTGCAACAGTCCATGAGATCAGCTGCCCTGTGTTTTCCTCTGGCTAAAAATAATGTGTAGATGTGAGTTGAGAGAACGAGAACCTAACTCAGCTTTCTGGACCTTTAAGGAGTTTGGATTCTTTTTGTGCTAAAATGCATCCTTTGCTTGGTCTGCAGGACTGGCTCCAGTTTCTAAGGAATTTAATGCTTTCTCCTTGGGGACAGCATTCATTTTCCTTGTGATGGGTGCTTTTATCTTTAGGAAAGGGAAGCTGAATGTCCCCATCTTCTAGAATCTCCATGTCACTAGATCCTAGATCAGTCTTTGCTCTGCATCTCCTCTCCAGTGTTGCTGCCACAGTCACTGTTCCATGGGATCAGGGCTGTCCTCATCCCACAGGGTGTGCAGCATGGCACCAATCAAGGGCCACCTACAACCTTTAAATTAAGAGTGGGAATGTAAATCTTTCCTCGTGGCAGGAGCTGTTATTGCCCCAAACACTGTGTCCCACCCTTTTCTCCCCTCCTTGCGTGCGGCGCTGGAGCTCTCCCGTGTTCCCGTGTGTCCGTGTTTGTGTCCATGTGTAGGCACACATAAGCTGGCCACGAGCTTGTTCTCTTCTGGGAAATTAAATACTTATTTCCATAATCCTGCCAGGCCTAGATAAAGCCTGATGCTTCCCCTGAACTCCTTAAACCAGTTGCTCTGCTTAGCCCTGTGCTGCCCAGGTTGGGGCCAAATTTCAGCCACAGTGAACAGTTCCTACAGTACCTTAGAGCAGCTGGATGGTCTGGAGGAAAAGCCTGAGCTTAGAAATCTATCTCTGGGGTCACCAAAGCCTCAGGCATCTCTAGCTACATCTGCATCTTGTAATTATTCTGCAGACTACATGGAAAAGCGAAGTGTTGCTTTAATTTACACATTTTCTGGCCTCTGCATTTGTTTCTTAGTCAGAGACTAATGGTTAGACCACTGGACTGGAACCCAGGAGACCTCATTTATTTCAGGCTACACTACCAGCCTGCTGGGGAGCTCTCACTGAGCCTTTCCCTTCCCTCTGCTACTGCTTCCCCTCCACAAAGAGGAGGTAGAAATTGTTTGTAAAGTTTCTGATAAAACAGCATCAAGTGAGATAAAACATGAACAACACAGTCCAACCAATAAAAAAAAAATAAAATATATATATATATATTTTAGGCACTAAATTATTAGAGGGGATAGTTAGTTACCATGTTATTTATTTGCTAGTAGTAGGGGAGAAATTGCTTTTTGCTTTATTGCCTCTTTTTAATCATTCTGCTAAATGCTTTGGATGTCCAGAGACCCAAAACTCAGCACCAGGGCTAAGGGGGCCGATAGCAGAGCCTGGAGGAGGGGGAGAAGGAGCAAGGCTGGGGGCTGAAGAGGAGGGGAAGGTGTTAGAGGGGGAATATTGGATGGGAAAATAGAGCAGAGTGGGCAGATTGGAGAGCGACAGATTGTGAAAGCGGGGGAGAGAGAGAGAGAGAGAGAGAGAGAGAGAGAGAGAGAGAGGGAGAGAGAGAGAGGGGAGAAGAGATCCTATTAGAAATACCATGTGTGTGCCTGCATCGAGGGCTGTGCACGCAGGGAGGAAGGGACGCGGCGTCTCCTGGAATATTATTCAAGCAATCACATGAATCCTGTATTAGATAACTCCTCTGGTTGGTTAGCACTGCCAGGGCTGTAAACGTGTTCTGCTTTAATCCCAGACACAGCACGTTCTTAATCTCAAACACATCAGGCTTTTCCTGGAGGGTTCTGGGGGGCTTTTTTTGTTTTGCAGGAGCAGGGAGATGCAGGAGCTCAGGGTCTCTGCAGCCTCGGGGTGCTCCTGCTCTCGGGGTTCATTCAGCATCAGCTCTCCAGGATGGAGGAATTTTTTCTGCCTGGGAAAATTGCAACTGCCCTGACACAAGGTTTTGGGGGCGAGTTCGGTGGGGAATAGCCTCCTGGAAAAGATGGCATTTTGAAAGAGGATTAGAAAGCCCCCAAACCTCCCTCCTAAATTGCTGAAAACCCAAACTGAGTTAAACAGGAGAAACATGAGAAATGTTGAAATCGGACTCAAAACCCCGTATTGACACCATCAGCCTTAATTTACCCCAGAGTACAGAAATAAAAATTCATAGAGACATGATGAAAGGCTGAGAGTATCAGACAGGAATCCAGAGACTTAACCCTGAATTTACTGCTCCCGCAATGGGTTTGCGCTCGGAATATTTTCCATTGTGCAGATGTAGATTCCTGGTTTGTATTTTTGTGGTGAGGTTTTTTTTTTTAATAGTTTACTGAATTTGCAATGTATCTTAGAACCAGAATAGATGCAGTTTACTGTCATTTCTCTGTACGTGTGTGTGGATGTTCACATACATGTCTTTGAGAATTTTTATGTCGGTATCATTCACAAAATAAGCACAATATTTATGTTGCTCTTCTGCCTGTGCAGATTTCAAGTTTAAATTCTTTTCACAGCTTGGGGATGTACATTTTATCCAGTATAACATTATTTAAAAAAAAAAAATCACCCTTCAAGTAGAAAAAGAGAATTTGATTCGCATGGAAAGGGGACAAAGTGAATTGGCAAATTGTGGGCAGGTGCTGGGCCAGCTTCCTCCACATGAATTTGTTAATGCGTCTTAATCCTGACCTGCAACACCCTGCCTGGCTAATGCTGTGGCCTCTCATGACCAGGAATTGCAGACTGCTGGGCTGTGTGGCACTGGGCTGGGATTTTGTCTTTTTCTTTCATTTTTTTCCTTGTGTTGTAGGTTGCTGACTACATTTCATTTGTGACCTACATAGGATTTGAGTCCAATTCTCTACATTTTTTGTGAGAATGGAATTACTCCACTTCTCTTTGTGTGCGTGTACAGCTATGCTTGCACATTGCCCCCTGTGAAGAAATTTCCACTGCGCAGAGATGAAAAAAATGTTATTTTGAAACAGAGCCCCCAAACTATATTTCTTTAAATTGAACGTGGCAGCTCTACACGCTCCCCTTCCTCTTCTTTTGCTTCTCTCTTAATTTGTAAATGGGTAATTATTTGTTGGGGGTTTTTCTTCAGATTTGGGTGGATGCAACGTGGAGCTGAGTGTTGCTATGCAGATTCCTGATTTTGATGGCAAGAACATAAAGCTCTGCAAAGAAGGGCATCATCTCGGCAATCCGGGGACGCGCGCTCCGACTCGTGCCTGTGATTTCATCCTCGCAGCAGCGCTCCCCACCCGGGTGGCTCCCTGAGCCCAAACAGGGGCTGAACCTTGGGCTGCAGATGAGAAGATTTAAAGTTGGGATAATGGTGTTAATAAGGGGATGGTGGACACGCGGCGGGTTTGAGCGGAAGCGCCATGTCGCACTCCCAAAATATGATTTGTGTAGGGAAGCATTGTCGTTCCTGGTTTTCTGTGTTTTGGTGGAGAAGCAACTGTCTGTTTTTATAACTGTGTGTCTGAAAAACCATGGAAATATATGCATCATCCTGCAAAATAATAGAGAAACCAGTATATCCATGGAGTTCACATAATAGAAACTGAGCATTTTTTCATTTGCACTTACAAAAATGCAAACTTCCCCCACAGAGTTATCCTCTCATTTCATTCCTCTTTTGCTACTTTTTCTCTGGTTTTTCGCTCGCATGTACCTGAATTGAACACACAAAAGTCACTGTTGTCCCTACCCCGCTGTACACTCTGCCTTTTGCTGTGTGTTTTTCCTTCAGTTGCTGACAAAGGCAAGAGCCCAAACGCTGGGTGATTGTGGTCAGGTTTTCCAGTCTTTCCATCAGATCTATTACTTCAAACTATTAATAACTCCATTCCAGGAGGGTCGTAACTGTCATGTAAACGCATCTTTCCCTGTATACATAGTACAGGAACCTGAGACAGTTTTCAGAACAAGCCAAAGAACATGGTGAAAAATTATGTATTTTTCCAGGTTAGGTTGTAAGGGCTGAATTCACAAATGTGGACCTTTTTTTTTTTTTTTTTGATCAACAATTCTTCATTTATTTTTAATTTAATCACATGTTTTAGTTTTCAGGCACATTCTGAAAAATGATCTTTATAAAATATGCAGTCTTCTTCACAGTCTTATTACATCACTACTGCACTGGGAGAGACATCTCTCTAAATTGAAAACCATCTTTAATGAATTGTTGTTTTATTTTAGGATCCCTTTAGGTTTCCTAGAACATTCAGACAGAGTTGTCTGTCTGAAGGAATTCTGACCTAACAAATCAAAATAAAAAAAATTCTGCAGCCCTTGACCTGGCTCACAGCAACCCCCTGTATTATAAAACAAAGGGCTGTGGTGATGGGGGAAATCCCACTGTGAAGTAGAAAATCAGCATTATTGCTTAGCTGCGGATTTGGAATCAAATAGCATGTAAGATTTTAAAATTTGATGGAAAACTGAAACCTTCTACCTTAGCTGCAACTGTAGTGGAAGACAGTGACCCTAGAAGAACACGATTTATTGGTGAGATAAAGTGAGGCATAAAATATGAGGAGGATGGGTTATTGTCAGTAAAAAGCATAAAGACAAGGGGAAAAAAAAAATCTAAACCTTAATTGCCAGTGAAGGAAATATAGAGGAGGGAAGAGAGAGATGAAGGGGAGAACGAGAGCATCCCCAGTGGCAAAATGGTTAAAAGAGACGACTAAAATCCAGCAAAAAATCAAGCAGTCAAGTAGTTAATTGACTTTGCTTTAATCAGCCCAATGAATATTCATTAGTGTGCTGGTCCTAATCATGGGGGCCATGTTGTCCGCATTTAGCAAGCGCACGCTCAGCATCATGCATGCCTCAACAGCTTCCCTTCCTCTCCGCACTGACATTAAATTTAGAGGCTTTGCGCCTTCCCAGCTCGAAGGGAGCGGGATTGGCCCAGCTGCTCGCTCCGAGATGCCATAGCAACCCCTGGCTCGTTGCCTTGGAAACATTTTTTTTTAATTTTTTTTTTTTTTTTTTTTTTTTTTTTTTTTTTTTTTTTTGGTGAGGGCCTGAGCCAGTAATCCATAGGCTTAACGTAGAAAATATGTCTTTGTGGGGCATGTGTGTATAGATATAGAGATGTAAGGCAGAGATTGAATGGGCGGAAGGCGAGCGCGCCTTCCATTGTGCGGCTTTCACGACAGGAATGGGGTGAGGGATCTCCACAGCCCAAGCTCTGCTTTGCGTTATGAGCTTTACATTTTTTATTTTATTTTATTTAAATTAAAAATGCATCAGCTCTCTCGCTTCGTTTCCAGACCCATTCAAAGAGAGGAGGAATATTTCTGTCTGCTGTAACCCTCCCCTCCCCACCCCAGGAAGAAGCAGCGAGTGCTTTAAGGGCTGTAGGACCCTATTATCCACATCGAGTTGAAGTTCCTCCTCCTGAAGGAGGTGGGTCTGGGAATGAGCTGCCCCATAAATCAATGGAGAAGTGCAGGCATGGAGCTGGAGTCACTGAGTGCTGCTCCTCACGTTCCGGCTGCTTCTCCCCTCGCACGAGCAGGGGGAGGCTCCTGCCGGAGATTGGTTCAGCCAACGCCAACTCCAATCCCACTCCAGGCTCTTAATATTCCAGATGTTGCTGGGGAAAAATTATGATGTCCTGATCCTGGTGTTTTAGGAGTAGTTTGTGTTTCTGCCTCCCTGAAAGAAAAGAAATTAAAAAAGCAGCAAAGTCCCCAGCTGTGTCAGACCCAGTATTCTGGGCTTTAAAAATAGAATTTAAAAGAAAGGAAAAAAAATCCCGAAAACAAAACCCAAAAAACAAACCACCCCAATATATTCAAAATGCCTGCAAGGAATTTTGGAGCTGGGAAATCCAAATGGTTAATGTTGTCTGGTAAATAAAGCTCATCCCTTAAAGCAAATTAAAAAAAAAAAAAAAAAGTCCTGACCCAGCGAGGCATCATCTCCAGTGGAACAAAACAGCTGCAGGGAAAATGCGCAAAAACAACCCGTCCTCTTTGGACCTGGGCTGTGCGCGTGCGAGGTGCCTTGTGAAACACTCAGGGTAAAGATGAAAGCTGCACAGGAATCCAGAAATAGTCCTGCAGAAGATTAAGCAATAGGTGCTTTCAAAAAAGCATTAGTAATTTCCTAATATCTATCATGCCTTTTTTTTTTTTTTAATAGCTCTTAAGATAGAGCAGAAATGGCTACAAGTGAAAAACTAATTCAGAAGCTGCGAGAGGAATCGGGTCTGGTCTCAACGAGAGGTTTTTTTTAATGTTTCTATTATCGTTATCTTAAATTATTCAAAAGTGTCATTTTGAGCTCACAGCGCAGGCACATGGTTTAATGAAAGCAGATGAAGAAGGATCCTCCTTATCAAAAAAAATAAAAAAAAAAAGGGGAAACATTGTCCCATCTCCTGCCACCTGTGATAGGAAAGGTCCTGCTGGTTCAGCATCGTGTCCTGGGGGAAGCATAACTGGAACAGGGGCTCATCTTTTTTGGCCCATCAGGAAAATGTTCTGTAATTATGCTAAAAACGTGGGGACATTCAGGGCTGGTTCCCAGAGCAGCACAGAAAGGGGAAAACTTTATTTACCCCTGATTCCCATGCCCTGAATAGAACCAAAACCCCATTAGAGATCTCTAGAGGGTGTAGGGCTCAGGATGGCAGATTGTGTGTTGGCCAATGGTTCAGGCATTAGTTCTGGCCAGTGTGGGTGGGAAATTGTTTCTCAACATCTGTATCTGCACAGAAGAAGATAAGGTTAATCAGCCCCCAGCTCCCCATCAAAGAGAACTACTGTGGTTTGCAACATTTTTAAGTGTGGAAGGAAAAAAAATCTGCCACCCACGACCAAATGTCAGGATTGAAGGCTGGTGGCTTGATCTCCAAGGTCTTCAGCAGCTTCCATCTGGCTCGGGCAACCCTGCTGCCATCCTGAGCACAGCTCAGTGGGGGTCATTTCCGGCAGGAAAAGATGGATATTTCGGCAGGGAGAGGGATTTAGGATGCCTTTTGGTGCGTTTCTCATTTTTTGCTTTGTGGCTTGGTTTTTGTTGTTTTGTCTTTGGTTTGGTTTGTTTGCATTTTACAAAATAAAATTTAAATTCATCCATAATTATAGCTGCAAGAATGGAGAGGAGAGAGAATTGTGAAATGCATGAATCAAGAAAGAGCTGATTTAAAGCAGCCTATCAGAGCTCCTGGGAAAGATCATTTTATCCCAAGAAGCATCGAGGCAGAAGGACTCATAGGATCCAAGAGTGGCAGAGCACTGATGTGAGACAAAGAGCTCCTGGGGAGGGAGTGGGGAAGAAAAGTAGGTTAAAAAAATATTGACAGTGAATTTCCAGGGGAAATTTTTAATCTTGATAGATCCATTTCTCTACAAAAATTGTTTGGGGAAATTTCTCAAATATGTTTAAGAAGTCCAGACCAAAGTACGCTAGAGAAAATAATTCGTGCAACCCTACTGAGGAGCATCTATTAAAAGAAAATCATAATGGGAATGGTTTTATTTTTGTGTTCGTATTTTGTTGATTCAAATCTCTGACTGGAGTCTGCTTCCTCATGGTTAACTTTGAGAGTTGTTCATGGTCTGTTGAAAAGACATGATCAATTAATTGTGTATGAGGAATACACAATCAAACACTGAGCATGGTGACACTGTCCCTTCGACCAGTGGTGCCATGGGCATCTCCTCTTGGGGCTTTCCTGGGGTTTGAATCTGGTTTGTGCTGGGACAAATGACTATGGAGGTGAAGGACAGGACTGTTCCTCTTGGAAATCTTGAAAAATTGAGGTGAAAAGGGCAAGGCAAGGGCAAGTCAGCACGTGCCGCTCAGAGAAGCCACCTCTGCATTCAGAAATGCTTGAGTAGTTTGCCATGGTGCTGGTGGAAATGCATGAAATTGCCCTGGTTTGTATGAGGGATCATCCTGCAGGTTATGCTGCTGGTACCTGGAAATTCATCCTTTCTTAACCTGGTGTTGTTTTAATTGTTCTGCTGGGCAGCAGAAAAATATACTGAATTTGGTGATAAACCACCCTGGTGAAAATGATGTCTTGGAGCAGTTTTGGGCCAGCCTCAGTTTCAAATGTGGCAAAAGGTAAGAAAGCAAAGAGCTGGAAGGAAAAGAACAGTTCTACAAGTGAATAAAGATCAAAGAACTGATGTTGTCCAACAAAAATGAGGATATACCTATGGAGAATATTTTTTTGCAAAGTTTAATCTGAACAGTTCTAATACCATGCAAAGATAAAAATAAAGCCTATAGAGCTTTCAAAATCATGGTATGCTGATATAATATTTTTCTTTTGATTTATTCTTACAGCATTTTCTTTTTTTCCCTTAGCTACAAAAGTCCAATGCTCTTGAGGAACAAGAAACCCCCAAGCTTAACCCGCCAAAAAGCAAAGTAAGCATTGATTAGTTTTTCTTTTTTCTTCATTCTTAAGTTATCAGTAACTCAGGTTTTTTAAATGGAAACTGATCTTGGAGTACAACAGCATTGTATCTGCTGAGCTAGTGTGTGCACAGAAAAGTGCTTTTTGTGCAAGTGCTGCAAGCCCAGCGCGCTGCTCCTGCCCAGGTGTGCCCACCACGGAGGGAGCACGTTTGAGATGGCTGCTCCCTCCTCCCAAAGGCTGCTCAGAAAAGCACCAAGCTCTGCTGGTGCCATTTCACGCCTGGTGCCTTCACTAAAGCTGGAGGCAGAGCAGGCAGGGAGCTGGAGGTCAAGGGCCAGCTCAGCTCGATGCATCACAGCCTCCCTTCAAACCTCACCTGCCCAACCCGCCAAGCTTTTGCAGAGAGGCAGAGCCCAAGCCAATCCCCCTCTGCGATTAAAGATGGAAAAAGCCCTTTTTTAATGCAATTGTGTCTCTTCTCATCTCTATTTGTGTCATTGGCTGACAGGGTGGGAAGAGAGAAGGAAAGGATGGGTAGGGAGGCACCAGAGAGGGGAAAATTGCCACCAGATCAGGCAATTGAAGTGAGAAGGGAGAGAGAAGGAAAAACCAGAGGCTAATTCCTGGAGCTGTCCCCTGCTCCTTTACATGTGCTTCAGCCAGGACCATAAAGCCCTAACCTAAGTAGGTTTCTCTTCCAAGGAGGATTCATCCCCTTCCTCAAATCAACAACATCGAGCAATGTGCTTCTGAAAATACAGCCCCAGTGGTGGTGGGTGTGAGGCTGCTGCTCTGCTCTGGGCTTTATCCTAAACTCCAGGGGTATCAGGCAGCCAGTTGCTCCCAGTCCTCTCAAGAATTTCAGATACCAATTGCAGAGTTCAAGGAGTAAGGAATGGGTCACTCTGCCCAACAGCCTTCCCTCAGCCACGGCATCCAAGCAGAGGGGCAAAGCCAAAGGGGGCACCTTCTGCTGCAAACCATGGCAGAGATTTGTGTGGGGTCATTTCCTGCTGAAATGGGAGGAGGCCGAGTGCTTGTCCCAGATTTGTTGATTTGGGAAGTCATCTAAAGGTTGAGATTTCAGAGAAATTTGGGTTTTGGCTTGGCTTTTTCACTGAGAACCTAACTACTGTTCAGCTAACTGCAAAGTCTCGAATCAGGAAGAATGTGTTGTGTTAAATTGTTCTGCAGAACAATGATTTTTGGAAAACAAAACAACAGTAACCAGAAAGAAAATCCCAACAAACAAAATAATATTTATTTCTGCCATGGCAGCTCTGTGAACTGAAAATGGGATGTTTTGTTTTGCTGGGCTTGTGTGCAGAAAGGGATTGTATCCAGTTGCAGACAAAAATTACATCTGGGCCTTGGAAGGGGGAAAAGGAGGGTGGGAAGATCTATGTCTGCAGAATCACTGATGCAGGAAGATGCAAGTGCTGTGTTGTGTCTAGTTGCATCATGTGTGAATCCATCAGCGACTTAAAGAAACAGCAAACTCAGTGCAACCTCTTTCTGTGGTTTTTCCATCTGCTCCCTGATCTGCTGGTGATGAATGTTCAGCTTTGCCATCTCCTAGCCTCGAGATGTCCTCTGTGGGAGCTCTGGGTGATTTTTCTCAGTTGAAAGAGGACTCAGGAATACCTGCAAACTTTTATGAAAAAACCTTTGTCAGATTGTTACTGTGAGCGCTGCACTGCTCTTGTATCAATGTAATGTTTGTTGAGGACTTCAAGGGTACAGTGTTTGTTAAAATTTTGCTGTCTTCTGTCTTAAAACACCAGTGAGATGGTCATTATGGGTGGAAAAAAGGCTACTTCAGCTTCTTGTTTTGGGTGCAAGTGTGAGACTTGAGTCTATAATGTGCTGACTCGGTGGTCAAAGGTGTACTGTGAAATTGATGATTGAGTTCAGTCTTGGGAAAAATTCTCTTCCCAAACCCTTGTGCACAATTTAGCATTTTACTCTAAACCAGATCCTTCTCTTATATTGTTCATTGAATCTCAGGAGAGCTGTCTGCCTCCACAAGGAATCCATAGCCCACTACCAAGAAGCTCATATCCACATCTTGACCTGCTCAGGGACTGACCATTTTCATTTTGAGTCCATTTTTTTTTTTTTGGAAAAACATTCTGTGCCATACGAAGCAGTGTGTAGGTGTCTCTGTCTATCAGTTTCCATAATATTTTTTTAAGTCTGTCAGCTAATCTCTCCCAGTTTTGACAGAGGTAAAAGTCGCAGTGATATTTCATTCCCAGTAGTTTTCCAGCATGGGCAGTGGAGGAGAGGACAAACCTCATTGCTGCTCCCCCTGAAGGGAAGAGAGCTGCACAGTTCATACCTCTGTTAGACAGAAGAGACTCCACCTCAGCAGAAGGAGTTCTGAAAAATCAAGCAGAAGTATCCCTGCTCATTTATTTGCCATTTGCTCACTCAACCATTGAAGGATTTGTTTTTCAAGTGAGCAATGACCACCACAGAATGGTCCTGGGGAGCTCAGTCTCTGTTGTGCTGGGCTGGGGGTTGGCAAGGAAGTGGTAGGAACTGGGTTAGACACAGATCCTTCTTTTCCTCCTGTCCCAGCACACCCCCATTTGTAATGATTACAAAAGGCTTGTAATTGACATCTGAAGTACAGCCTTAATTACTGTGGGTGGTTTCGGTATTAGTGGGGTTGGTACCACACAGATTTTGGACATTCTGTAGAAACACCCATGACTTCACTGATCCATAATGAGAGCAATGATAGTGCTAGACACAGCAGAACCCCCAAAATGTTTTGCAGTGACAGCTGAGGCTGTGCTGCCTTTTGCTCTGCCTCAATTGCAGGAATTGTACATTAATGTGAGACAATGACACCGCCCTGATGTTGGCTCAGCTTTGTGCTGCTGAACTTTACACCATCGCCTGCGTGGAGAATGACTTGGGTCAGACAAGAAAAAAGCTGAAAAGCTGTTGGCTGCTACCCCAGAGATCTTCTAGCGGTTCCACATCCCCTCATTGTGCCGTCATTTGTGCGCACGAGTTTATTACCAGAGAAGGGCTGTTGTGTTAGCAAAGACTGTCCTCAATGGTGGCAATTTGGTTTTGTCATGGTAATACAGTGCCGATGCACTGCAGACACAAAAGTGAGTTCTGCATGGCTTGGCAAAGAGATTTTCACATAGCTGCTGGGTGAGTCCATTGGTTTCTCAGTGTTCCTGAACAGGAGTGGGTCAATGGCAATTTTTAGGAAGGCAGATGCCCCTTGCTGAGCTTGTCTGACTATAAAGTGCTACACAAGACGTGCAACGTACACAGCATCCTCAGCCCTCTGTGTAACTCGCAGACTGTTAAAAGTGCACAGCAGGAATGAGAACTCTTTTAATCCACTGAATTTGCTGTTTAGCATGACCTGAATAATCCAGTGGGGCTAACGTGATCTTCAGCACTAGCACTCAACTGCCTGTTATCCCCTTTGAAGCTGCAGGATATCAAAAATATCTGACTGGTTTGGACTTGGATAGAGCCTGTGTGTAATTTGTTTTTCAGTGATATTGTTCCAGGCTCTGCTGTTCTCAATGCCAGTGAGGCTGTTCCTGTGTGAACTTTTTAGATAGGATCTCTCTCGATCATGCTACTTCTTCTGTTGACCACAGCTGCCTGTTCATCATCACTTCCTTTATGTTTTCTCTTTGGTGGGAAATGAAAAGCAGAGGAGGGCAGAGGCAGCGTAGGGAAGCTAAAAATGTGTCAGTAACTGCCTAGCAGGAGGCAGACTCTTTCCTCCAGATTGCCGGATACATGAAGGTACAGCCTTGATTGGTGCAAATTGCCATAGATGAGAAACTATTCGTATTCATTCAAATTTATAGCAGCTCTGTGGATGTTTAAATTCCTCCCCCTGTTTAGCAGTGCCCTGATGAGCCACAGCACAGAACTGGTGGGATGATGGAGATGAAGAATTGAACCAAAACATGGCTGGTGATCTCAGTGGTCAGTGTGGTTACACCTTTCTACAGAATGTGTGTTCCTTCCCAAAGAAACAATCATGTAGAAAATGGAGATGTATTTTTAGGAAGGGTCTCCTGTTGCCCAGAGCTCTCTGGTTCTGTCTGACTTGTAATCTGACAGCCCTTTCTGTCACTGATGTTAAGAGCTTCTCTGGGGTTATGGGAAAAGACAAACTTTCAAACCCAGCATCCTTAAGAGGGCATCCAAATGCTACACTGTACAAAGGGATTGAAATTAGCTCTAAATGCAGTTGGCTTTACCTGCTTTATGAAAAAGAGAAATATATTTTAAAAGGATATGTTTCATGTAATCATGCTGGGTTTATCAAGTGCAGAAAGATGTCTCCTAACAATACCCAGGAAGATTACAATTGTCAATCAGAGCAGAGGTCCTGTTCGTGCCTCTTTGCCTCACTCCCCTGCTGCTGTGATTTTTCTGGGCATAGCAGCACTGAACAAGGTGAAGAGCGTAAAGAAAGCTATTTAACCATCAAAAGACAGTGCCAGCCAAGCACAGGGCTGGATTTCGGCTCCTCAGTGCCAATAATGAAGTTTTCAAAGGGAGAAATGTGTACAACAGCAAGAGTGGAAGCCATCCTGTGTGGTCCCATAAATGGTACACTCTCTCCTTCTGGGGCTCCACAATAGCACAAGGGCTGCTGCAAAGTGGGCAAAGCCCTTCCTGAAGGGCTCGTGGAGCTTTTCAGCTCATTGCAGGATCCTCAGAAACCCTCAGCATCCTCCTCCTCTTGGCACGGCAGGGTCAATAAAATCAGATCAAGGCTTAGTATTTCTAAACAAAAGGGAGTGGTTAAATGGGCTTTTAAACACTGGAACCTGTCCAGCTCGTTGGGAGGCAGAGCCCGGCGAGGCGGGGGTGAGGAGAAAGCTCAAGGTGCCAAACTCAGGGTAGAGTGGCACTTGTGAGCAAAGTTGTTGGAAAGTCATTTTGTTGCCTGTGTTGTGCAGTGTGTGTGTGTGTGTGCAGAACAGATTGGCAGACGCCTGTGCCCATGAAGGCGGGCTGGGGGCCGGGGGGAGGCTGCTTTGGAAAGGTGCCAGTTGTTCCATGGGCTTTCTGCCATCAGGAATTTTTTTTCCCCCCTTCCTTTCCTCCCCATCCCAGCCCCCAAGTGCACACGAACAGGCTGGCAGGAAGAGCATGCTGAAAAGGATCTGACAGTTTGAACAACACTCGATGACTTAGTTTGTTTTCCCTGACTTTGCGCCAGCAAGCAGGTCTCTGGATGAAAGACTTTATTAGGCTTTTAGAGCCACTGTGACACAGGTCTTTCTTTGACCTGAGGTACTTGAGAAGAAATGAAAACAACGTGTAACTTTCATGGAGTTGAAAGACTGCCCAAATGGAAGAATACGGTTTACAAGGGATCCAAAGTATCACAAAACATTTCCCAGGGCGAAGCGCGGCGGAGCAGAGCGGGGGGAGAGCCCATCCTGGGAAGAGGGACAAGGCGTTCAGTGGCTGCTCCTGATGAGGAGGAAAGCTGATCTGGCTAATTAGGAGATGATGAGGTGATTGCATCCAGCAGAAGGTGCCATAACCAGTCATCAGCTTTCGGGGTGTCCAGTGGAGGGAAGGATGGAAATTCACATTTTTGTCAGGAGCCTGTCACCGTGCGGCATCCCAGCGCTGCCTGGGCGCTGGCACAGGCTGTGTGCTCAGCACTGCAGCTCCTGCTGCTCCTGCTCTGCTCAGAGCCTTGGAAGGAAAGCTGTGGAAATGAAAACCATGGAAGAAAAGCCATGCTCTGTTAGCACCCACAAGGAAAATGTAGGACAGTTGGATCCTCCTCCTCTCACAGCGATGCTGGATACTCTTAAAAGGGTCGGAGCTGGCTCCAAACACTACCTAAATTATCCCCTCTTCAATCCTCAGGGACAGAGGGAGAATTTCTCATTAACTTTCTGTATGCCTACTTTACTCCTCAAGGAGCTTGGTTGAGGGGTTTGAACAAGAAAACCAAGAATTAGGCTTTGCTTATAAAAAAAAAATAAAAATAAACAAGCCCCTTGGTGAGGAAAGAGGAAGCATCAAAGAAATAGGAAGTACCACAGAAGGAACAGTGCAATGGATGCTAAGAGTAAGTAACTTTGTGAAGGAGACCCTTCACTTGGAAAAGTGACTTTAAAAAGGGTGATTCATCCTTTTTCTCTTTCTAAAGTCTCATAGAAGGAAAAAGATGGCAGGCCAGTTTGTAGAACTGAAATAATTTCTGAAAACTGAAGAACAGATGACTGGGAAACAAGAAATACTGTTGCTGGCTTATCAGTCTTGGAAGAGAATCACAGAAACTGAAACTGCATCTTTTTAAGCCTCAGTAGGCTGGGAAAGGAGTTTTCATGGTTACAAGCCATGACTGAGAAGTTTTTCTGGAGCTCACTACAGGCCTGATCCTTCCTCATACTGGAAATAAAATGCTACAGTCAGCGAAGACCGTGATCTGGGATGGGCCAGATTTGCCACACGAGGACATCATCTAGGAAAAACCTGAGGAACAGCCAAGTTCTTCTAGCACAGCTAATCACAACTTCTACTCTCTTAAAACCTCGCTCTGTTGATAGTGCAAAGGGATGAGGACTTTGAGGCCCCATTCAGCTGTCACAGAATCACAGAATCACAGGGAGCTTTGGGTGGGAAGGAATCTTAGAGCTCATCTTGTTCCATTCCTCTGCCATGGGCAGGGACACCTTCCACTGTCCCAGGTTGCTCCAAGCCCTGTCCAGCCTGGCCTTGGGCGCTTCCAGGGGTGGGACATTCACAGCTTCTACGTCACTAAGATGTGACATGTTTGCACAGAGCCACCACCACCCAAAGTCACCTCAGTGCAGCCTTGCTCTCTCCAGCAGAATTGCTCCCCAGTTTGCTCATAGGTAGGATTTTTGTCAGGCTGTCATGGGGCTGTGGCTCTGGAAGTGCTCAGTGATACCCCCTGGTCTGCAGCAGAGGCCTGCAAGGATGCCCCAAGGGAATTTGGGTTTGAATAATGTCACCACTGAGCCCAAAATGTGCCACCTGAGTAGATGACCCTGGTGGCTCTGTGGCATCTGTGCCCTGTGTGGCAGCACCACAAGAACCCTCTGTGCACAGGTTTGATGTTCACAGTGAACTTGTGACCAGGAGGCCTGGGGGAAGCTGACTCCAACACAGAATTTGTTCCTGTCCCTTTTGTTCCAGGCCCTGGTGTCACCTCTGTGTGTGTGCAGGAGAACAGGGACGTGTCTGTGTTTCTTGTTTCCTTTCTATAGAACTGAATGTTCTGAGCACTCATGTTATTGTATGTGTCTGATGAGCCATATGGAAGCTGTGAGGCTTCAGGAGTGTTTTGGGAATATAATGCCAGGAACTGATAATCTCAGCAGCTCTTCCTTCATATTATCACATTGCTTTTGCTGCCATACCCACTTAGAGCTATTTACGCCCCTTCCTCGAGAAGCTGGTATTTCCCTGCCACATTTTTTGCTCTCCATGGGATAGAAAGGCTTTGGGAAGTGCCATTTGAGGCTCACTGCTACTCAGAAATGCTTTACAGAGCCCGTTGTGTTGTCAGGCTGCCTGCAAAGAGTTTACAGCATGAAATAGCTCAGTCTCTCTGCTCGGAGGGATTCTGGTTTTGCAGTACTATTAGGCAGACAAAAGGTGAATTAGCCCCACTCTGTGAAACAGCCCTGACACGGGGAGGTGCTGCTCTGTCACCACCATTATTTCACAAACTGGTTTTCTACGGTCTTTGATTCCAACAAGGCAACTTGCAGAACACACAAAGGATCAGATTGTATCTCCTAGCGCTGGCCGCCGTTCCCTTCCTGTGGGACATCGGCGGCTGCTGCTTTCTCTATTTCCACACCTTTGCATCTCCCAGCCTCCCTCCAGAAAACCCACTGACAGTTGTTTAACAGTTTCAGTAGAGAGTCAGGCAGTGGGCATTTTTCCATACTGTGTGTTTTTCTTCTCCTGTGTTCGAAGAGCCTGTTCTTCCCCTGCACCTGTGGAGCTTGTTAATCTGCAGAAGATTCAGTTCCTTGACTGCCATCCAAGCTGCACCATCTGAGGCAAACTGCATCCTTCTGCCCTTTGAATGATCCTGATTTTTCTTTGGTCTGGCTCAGCCCTGCAGAGGAAAGGACAGATGACAAAATTGGGGAGGGATCTTCTGAGAGGGGTGGACAATTTGAAAAATTATAATACTCCTTGCTGGGACTCCTTGCAGTGCCCAAAACGTGATGCTTGACCCTGGGGTGGAGCTCCATGGGTCTCCTCCCCATGCACATGAGCTGTTAACAAGGCTGCATTGGACAGCCTCAAAAAACAAGGAATTATGACCCCTCCATGTGACAGATAAAGAACCACAGGGACAATAATGTTGTCTCCTCTGAAGGTCCTTATCAACATGGGGACTTCCAGCCCCAGTGTGACCAGGACATCTCAGTGACTCAGCTCTTTCCAAGGAATGGCTTGTTCAGTGTCTGCTGCAACCTCAGTTCAGTGTGGAGCAGCTCAGGATAATTTTCACATTGACTTGTTTTTCATGCTAAAGGCAGGAAATGTGAGACCCCTGCTAAAAGTTTGCCTCTCCTGGAATGAGTGAATGCAACTTAACTAACTGGAAAGGCTTTAATTATCATCCAGCTCTTGCAGGAGTGTCTAACCTGGCTTAAGAGCTTTTTGAATCCTTTTAGCCCCTTGAGTTTTCTTAACCCCTGTGATATGTTTTGTGATCCCTGCAGCCTCTGTGTGCTGCACTGGGGATAAATGCCAGGCAGTTTTAGCATTATGCGTGTTACAAACCCAGCTCATCCCTCTACGGGCCGTTCATTTCCATATGAAACATTTCTTTAAATAGCAACACTCTCAGGGGCTGATTTTATTACCCTTGCTGTGGCTCAGATCACTCATAGTGCCCTTTTGAACATCCTGACTTATTGTTTACTTCTGCTGATTTTTGTGGCCCTGTAATTACTTCTTGCCCATCCATTTTTCATACAAGGATCTTACCCTGCAGTTTGGCCCCAGAACCCTGGCACATTCCTGCCAGTTACAGGAGTCCCTGAGCAAGGGTCTTGCTCTGGCAAGAAAATACTGGTCTCTCTGATCTGTCTCAGTTTCTCCAAAGGAATAAAGAGACACCTGCCCCACTTTGCCCCAGAGAGAAAGAGGAGGGGAACCCCATCCAGTGCAGGAGGTGGTGGGACCCCCATGGGAACACCTTGGCAGAGGTGCTTGAGGGCCCCTGGGGCAGCCTTGGAGCTTTGGAAACCAAAGAGGAGAACCAAGTGCATCAGTGGAGGAATAAAAATAATTTGAAAAGCAGCACATAGCATTTCCAGAGCAGGAAGGACAAGGCAGTGAGGTGGATATTTTATTTGAGTGTTTCTTGGTATTTCTAAGAGGATTGGTTTAAGGAGAAAGGTTGATAAATAAACAACTTTGCTTTGTCAGTTAGTTCCTTTGAATGTACATCTTTCTTGTGCATGTCCCCCTGTTTCAACATCCCTTCAAATTTGAATTTTCTTCATAGGAAATAAATGTGCCTGATTATTTCTCAGTAGCTTTTCTGTAAGTCCTGGCAAAGTTGTCCATATACATACATATATATTTTTTCTAGATGGTTCTTCTTTTCCCTAAATACGTGTGCTCATCTTCTGTATTCTTTTAACTTCTTCCAGGAGATTTCCATTCCCCACATCAAGTCTTCCTAAATTGTCTCTTTAATCCCCAGGTTTTTAGTGCTTGGCAATGCTACTTGTTCTGAAGTGCTGTGATGGGAAGGTGGAGGGTTTTTTTCCCCCTCATTAGCTGCTTTTAACATTCACCTCCTTTGTTTGTGTATCTTCTTTAGATTCCCTTCCCTTTGTGGGCAGGGCTTTGCTCTTCTGAGGTGTTAATAAGCCTCTGGCAGAGACGACATCTGTGGCAGAGGACATTAAGTTCTGAAAAACATACTTCTTGTGTTATGAGTCCCGTTACCTCATCTGAGCAGCAACTACAGCTTTTAAAGAGCAAGGACAAAGGAAACATTGGCTTAGGGCTGCTTCATGGTTGGGTGTTTTTTCATATATCAAAACTTGAGCTCAAAGTGTTTATATGGGAGAGGGGGGAAAGACTGCTGAGGGGAGGAACATTAGAGGAAAACTTGTGAAGGGGAAAGGAAAAAGGGAAGAGGCTATTTAAAAATACTGTGCATGGCTTAAACCAACACCTAGTGAAGGATAAAGGCTCTGCAGTGTGTATACGTGATCCATCCATCTGTTCATCCCTTTCATCCAATCCTATAGTCATGGGTATCATAAGAAGGAATAAGAGCAGTTAAAGCTTCCCCATCATAGGCATGTCAGATGTTCCACACTGAACAAGATCAAACCAGGGATTTGCAGCCTGTGGGATGCAAAAAGATGTCGTGGAGGGATAAGTGCTCTTCCCTTCCTGTATTGACAAATGGGAGGGGATCGTTCTGAGCAGGACCAGAGCAGGGCACTGGCATCACCCTCACAAAGGGGTGTTAGCAGCTGGGTTACCACCTCCTTACCACCGGGTGTAACTCTCTAAAAAAGTTGCAATCTGAGTGCATCAAGATTCTCCTCCTTAACCTTATATCCTGATATGACTTATCAGCTAAATGTTCTGAGGCAAAAAGAGGGTGCTAGTTCAGGTGTTTGCACTCTAAAACATTTCTTAATTAGAATCAAAGAAAAAACTGTTTTATCTCCTCTTTGCATTCTACTCGCCTTTAAATTCCCTGTGATTCACCTGGGAATATTATTTTTGCAATGTTTTCCTTAACTTCCCATTGTTCCCCAGGATGTTGCAGTGCAAACACCTCAGTGTGCTTTCTGGTCTGTGAAAGTCATTCTGACACGTTCCAGTCTGTTTGTAAATGAAGGTATCAATTACTTAGTGCTAGCTGAGCACCCTGTTGGCTATCAGGTGGTTTTGCTGTAGCATTTTCATAATTGTTGGTATCTTGAAAGCTGAATAAAACAAAAAGGTTCATTGCACAAGGTGCGCTCTTAATCTTTCCGTCTCTGGTTGTCAGTGCAGGGAAGAGGAGTCCTTGCCACAAACTGGGGGCTGAATGAGTAGTTTTGTCACTGTACCTGCACTGTGCCTGTGCCTTTACAGAGCTCTCAGCAGCAGTGGGGGGGTTGGATGGTGCTGCTCATCAAACCCCCTGCATGTCCTGACCCACAGAGTGGGTCCCACCTGGCTCACCCCACCTTAGCAGCAAATCCCTTTGCCTGGGGCCTGCTGCTGTCTCCCCAAGGACACCTTTCCTGAAGTGTCTGTTCTCCACTCCTGAAAGGCATCCAAACCCCTGTGTGAAAGCTGAAATGAAAAACTGGCTGGCACACGTTTGCACGGTGGAAGGAGGTGACTTGTGTGCCTGCAGATTGACGGTGCCGCTGCTGCTGGCATGACAAGTCTCTGCGTGCTGGAGCCCTGGCACCAATCAGTGCCACGGATGTGAGCTAGCCTCCCCTTCCATTACTCTCACTAGCTCCTTCCCTTCCCTGCTTAGGAAAAAAGAGCTATTTATGGACCTGGACAAGGTGACCTCCATATGGCAGATTCTGCCACTCACCGTGGGGACTCGAGCTAGGCACATGCTCCTTGGGCAAGGCAGAGAGACTCTCAAGCAGTGGGCACGCACAAATGTGAGCTGCTTTCAAAGCAGCAGAAAATTTGTTGTTTTGTTTTGTTTTTGTTTTTTAATAAAGGGTAAAAAATAACTTTAAAAAAAAATACTCATAAAGCAAAGACTTCTGTTTTTCTCTGAGCATTTAAGAAGAGCAATGCATTTCTGCAGACTGCATGTTTGGAACATTCTGAACTTTATCTGGAATACTCAGAAAAAAATAAAATATAAATGCTTATCTTTATATTCCCCCCAGACAGAGAGAACTGAATTCCTGTGCACAGAGAGCTGTCTCTCCCCCTGCAGCATCAATCCCCACTTTATTCCTGCCCTGGGGGACTGCACGAAAGCAGTTTTCATTGGGCAAATCTGTGCCAGTGTAAGCAAGGTGACCCAAATTTTTAAAGAAGAGGAGAGGCTGAGGGGAAGGGTGAAGGAGGAAGCTGAGTGGGAGGGAGGCTGCAGAATCCTGTGGATGCAGAGAGGGGCTGATCCAGGCTCGCACAGGTCACATGAGGATGCGCCTCTGCTTCGATCTGTTTAATTTGATCGGGCGTCAGAGGTGTTACACGGTGACCAAAGTCAGAGGAGAGGAGCTCTGCTCCCTGCAGCCTCAGACAAGCACAAGTGCAGCTTACCACTGTGTCCTAGAAAAGGCAGGCGAGCCCAAGTGCCACCATCCCCGTGCCAAATCTGCTGTTTGACCTGCGTGCTGCAGCCCTGCTGGTACAAACAGATTTACACGGGTTTAGTTAGCCACCAGCCAGTATTTCTTTATTTCCATGTGCATCTAAAAAACTGTCAGTATTGCAGTAACAAAATCGCCATTTTAGTGAAGAATCACTCTTAATTACACTGGAGCCCTGATTCCCTTGCAGCTCCAGGCCCTAATTTCCAGCTGAGGGACCCAGGCTCCCCCTCAGCTGCAGTATTTTCTGTGAAACCCTCTGGGTGTAGTAGTGGGCTTTCAACAGGGGCATAATGTGCTGAAAGCTCCTAGCTGCACAAAATGGCTTTAAAACATATATATATATGCAAGCTGTAAGGCGAGGAAGAGCATCATCTGTCCTGTGCACTGTTGGCTGCCATTGGATTTCCTCGAGGCAATGCAATTCTCCTATGCAGCTTCCAAAGTGGAATGTGCTGTTTGGGTTGTTGCAGGACATGTGCAACACACAGAAAGGCAAAAAATCTTGTCTCTATTTGTGGCAATTTATATTTGGAGCTGCTTGAATAATTCATGGCAGATCTTAACCATTTCCTTTTATGTGATGCTTATTCAAAGGTAATTTTTCTCATTATCTGACTATTTTTGCTTATACATGTTAGATACGTGGTAATAGAGATAAACCAGCCAGAATCGCCTCCTTTTTTATGCTGAACAAGGAACTTTATTGCAATGAGCAAAACAGTAGCAGCTCAACAGTTTCTGGTTTATTTGGCATCTGAAGAGATGTGCTGTAACATCTCCCTCTCCCTTTCTGCTCAGCTCCTCACTGGAATGCTTGTCAAAAGCAGGTATCCTGCTCATAAATCCCTTCTCCAGGCAGTGAGGGGAGCAAACACAATGGATTTGCAGCCAGCAGCAGTCCATGGGTATGGATGTGCAGAGTTCTGTGAGAGGCACTCATTAAAAGTATTTCAGTTTGTTTGCAAGGATATGTTAAAATCCATCTTTCTGTTGATGCATAAGTTAATATTCTGAGGGTGTTTACGAGTCTGAGTACCTGATTTAAAATGTGAGGGGTATCTTAGGTTGGTATTTCAGCTCTCTTTGTGCCAGTGCATGTGAAAATCCACATTTCACTAACCACAACCATCACTCTGCTCTCTTCCTGGTCCTGTTCCTGCTGGTCAGGTCTCATTTCCAGGAATGCCCACCCTGTGCTCGGTTCAGTCAAACAGCAAATGAGGCAGAGTCCCTACCTGGGGGGCTGCAAGCACTGTGAATTTTCAGCCTCCAAATGCAGATTCTCAATGCGTCATTAGAGTGGCCACATTTGGAAACTGTCCTCCAGGGAGGGAAGCAAAAAAGGAGCAAAACAAAAACCTCCCCTTGACATCAGTCCTTGTAGGCTTTGGAGCAGACCTTCATTGTTTTTTCTCTTCAGCATGTTTTTCTGTTCTTCTTTGGAATTACTTTTTACTCATCCCTCCCCTTTCAAAATCCCTGTTGTCAGGTGAGAACGTGATTCTGCTTTTCAGCCTGGGCAGATTCGATCCCTAATGGGGATTTCTCATGAAGTACAAATATATCTGGGGGATGTTCACTGTCCTGCATGACCTGCTGGCTGTCACTTGATTACATAATTTATTTTAGGGTAGTTTGGCTGGGTTTTTCTCATCAGGATTTGTATCTAAAAGCACCTCTCTTAAGCTCTAGATGCTTGCTAACCCTACCCGGCAGTCTGCCAGTTCCAACCAGCCAAAAATATATCACCTTCCTCGGCTTGTGGCATTTTTGTATCTTTAAAAGTTAATCCAGCTCTAAGCTGGATTAATAATGGAACATCCCTTTAACCAAGGGCAGGTAAGGTCAAGGCAGAGCTATGTGGGTATTCCAGGCTGGTAACCACAGAAGTAATTTTTTTTTTTTTTTTGCCCTATATAGGACCCAAAATGATTTATTTCAGCAGTATTTTTGCTGCTGGACTGGAGGAGGAGCAGAGGAGTGGAAACAGGGTGAGGCTGAGGGAAGAACAGGCAGCCTGAGAGGCTGGTGATGGTGTGGAGTATTGGACAAGCAGGCACCTAAAGGAGACAGCCCAGAAAAGCATCAGCATCCAGTGAGGTTGGGGTTACACCTAGGGTTAGGTGGGGGTCAGGAAACCAGAAAGCCCAGGGGTCCAGAGGCTCTGCAGCACAAAAAGCAATGCCAAGGGGAGAGAGTACAGAAAACAACAAAATACAGAAATACAATTACTGCAGCAAAAAAAAAGGAATCCAAGGGGAGCACAGGAGTGCCACCACGTCTCCCTACACACCTTTTTGCTTGGCACCACCGCTACCCCCATGCTGCTTTAAATTCTCTGCTAGGGTTAGGGTTATGCCTAGGGTTTGTTGGGATTCAGAAAACCCCAAAGCTCAGAGATCCAATGACTTTGCAGCAAAAAATGGAATGCCAAGGGGAGCACAGGAGGGCAACAACATGACTTCCTAAACAACATTTTGCTGGGAACCACTGCTACCCCCATTCACCTTTTAACACTCTGCCTGGGCTGAGGGTAACACCTATAGTTAGGGACACACCTAGGGTTAGATAGGGCTCAGAAAACCACAAAGATCAGAGAACCAATGACTCTGCAGCCAAAAATGGAATGCCAAGGGGAGCACAGGAGTGCAACATCATTTTACCCTGCACCACAGCTACCCCCATGCGAGTTTTAATGCTCTGACTAGGTTTAGGGTTATGCCTAGGGTTAGGCCTAGGGTAATGTAGGGTTCAGAAAACAACAAAACCCAGAAATCCAATGACTGCAGCAAAAAAAAACAATGCCAAGGGGAGCACAGGAGTGCCACCACATGTCTCCCTACACACCTTTTTGCTTGGCACCACTGCTACCCCCATGTGGCTTTAAATTCTCTACTGGGGTTAGGGTTATGCCTAGGGTTAGTTAGAAATCAGAAAACCACAAAGCCCAGAGCTCCAATGACTCTGCAGCTACAAAATGCATGCCAAGAGGAGCCCAGAACTGCCACAACATGGCTCCCTCCACCCCTCTCTTTTTGGCATCTGCTTCAACCCCATTGACCTTAAATGCTCTGCCTAGGGTTAGGGCTGCACCTAGGGTTGGATGTGATGTTAGAGCAGCTAAAAATGTGATGGCAGTTTGGGCTGATTTTGTGTTGGAGCAGTGTCCTGGTGAAGCACACACTGGGGTCAGATCCAGCAGCACAAGCATTAAGCCCAGTGAAGCTGGGATGCTGCTCTTGAAGGCAATAGAAAATTTAGAAGCTAGAAGCCTGTGTTTTGAGGGCTCCTGTTTTTTCCCTTGAATTATTTTCCCCTTCCTTTCCCTCTGAAGCCCAGAAATCAATGCTTTTCAAAGATCCCCTTTGGATAGGTTTCTGAAGTGTTCTCTTTATTGTCTATTTTAGTGCTTTCTCTCCCTGTTTCTCCTGCTCTCTGACAAGGGTTGCTGGGGTGACTGGAGCAGGGAGGACACGCTGCATCTCATCAGTGAGGGACATGGGGTAAACCATGGCAGCTCCTGTCCCTGTGTGCCCATTGGGTGGGCTGGGGGCACCTCCTGGGGCTGTGGGATGTATCTAACCCTGAATTGTGGGTGCTTTAGGGATCTGGATGCAGGGAGAGCTTCAAACGCATGGGCAGATGTAAAGCAGAGCTCTGTTAGTTTTAGTCTTTGGAGTAAAAAACTGATTTGATCCTGCTTGCTCCACCCTAAACCATTTCACTCATTCTCTCTGGGTCTTCCTGGCAGAGCTCTAACAAGGCTGCAAAGAGCAAATAATGTAACAGAAACAGCTTGAAAAGTTCTTAGATTGAGGGAGTTGACCTTTTATTCTCAATGCTAGCAGGAGCCTGGACAGCATCAGCTGTCTGAGAGGTTCTGCCCCAATTCCATCAGCCCTCAGGCCCTGCACTTTCATGGATCTCATGGTTTGAACTGTCAGGGTGCAAAGCTTGGATGTGAGCATAAAGTACCTTATAACTTGGACTGCTCTGGTGGAATCGTGCTTGAAACACATGTAGGAGACATACTCATCTCTCTATATGTACATATATAAAGATACTGCTGCTGAAGCAGGTTTATTGAAGATCCTGTGTTTATCAATGACGGATGAATCATTGATATTTTTAATACCAACTCCCCAAAATACTAAACCCAGCGTGTCAGGCAGCGAAATCACGAGCAGAGCCACGCAGAGATCTCCTAACCAGGCCAAACGCTTCTCCCTTACCTATAAAAACCCATGGTGTAAGAGACATTAGCTGCAAACTCCTAACAGATGGGGCTGTAACAAGCTGTTACAGAGCATCTCCTGTGCGGTGGGGCTGTGCTGCTGAAATGATGCCACGGGGCTGTCTGAGCCCTCAGCTATGAGAGGAGCTGCAGGAGGAGGCTGTCATCTGTCTGGGTGTTGATGTCCTGCTCGTCACCTGCAGGTCCAGCCAAGCAGGTGACCCCCTGCTCAGCTCACTCGGCTCCTCTGCATATTTAAGAGCACCATGAGCAGAGTTCCCTCTTGTTAAACATGTGCCTTTGCTGTCCCGAATGTTTCACAGGTGATTTGGTGATGGTTTAGAGAGCAGGAGAGGTTTTGGGGCAGGCCACGTGCATCTCTGGCACATTACAGGGTTGGTTCTGTGCAGGGTTTTAACTCTCCTTTTCTTTACCTGGGCAGTGACTGAGTTGGGTTTGGCACATTGAGACCTGTGTGTGCACAGTTATGGGGATGTATATATAAATATATATATACATATGAGCACCAAAATGTGCACATAGGTGTATTATAGGTGCATTTGTATATTTGACTCATGAGCAACCCTATTTAAATATAAGAAAGGAATCCTCCAGGAAAAGATCTGCAATTTTTCAACCTGACAAAATAATTAAAATAGCATATATTAGAACTGGTTTTATACAGAGGTGACATATTTCATTAACCCTGCATAACACTTCGACACAATTCCCCTACTTTCTATGACCTAGGAATGCACTGCCATCCACAGTGTGTTTGAGAAGACAATAAATGTTTTTTTCCTGTTTTATTAGTACATTTACCTTACTCTTGGGTCATTCTTCCTGCACCAAACAAACTGGAGTTCTCCTGAAGCCCTGAAAACCATTACTCCACAATCCCATAATGAAAAGCAGGATTACCCACAGTGCAGGACTCATCTTTGCAGGGTGGTGGTGTTGGGTTGGTTACCTGGGTAGAGGTTTCAGCTGCCCTGAACAAGAGGGGCACAGAGGCTTTCCCAGGTCTCTGCAGCACCTTCATGAGCTCCCCTGTCCTGAAGCATTCCAGTTTATCATTTTATCAGGCTGCTTGCCCTCAGACTGAAGGAGGACCAGGAGAAAATAAAAATACTCTCTAAAATCAGTTAATTTTTTTTTTTTAAATCCATCTGTAAATCATTTATTCTTTCAAGGTGAAGATTTAATATTTAAAACTCAGCCCCAACTGTTGGGCTTGGGCTCTGTAGTAAAGAGTAGATTGAACTCTCTCTTTGCTGTGTTCAGCTGGTGCAGAAGCATCAGGCCCAGGAAATAAATGGGCCCCCTGTGCAACTTGTGAATAATTCAGGTGCCTCAAAATCACACAAGGGAATTTTTTTTTTTTTTTTTAAATAACGCCTAATCAGCCCTTGGCACACAATGCCACGAGAGTTTAATGAGATTCCAAAAAGAGCCATCTCCAAACAGCTGCAGATTGAGCTCGTGTGTGTAAAATACATAATTTTGTGCCTGGGTGTGTTTATGTGTATATACAAACACAAGAATGCAATAAAATATTTGGGAAAAGTATTCTTATGAATGCTGTAAGAAAAAGGAGATTCAAATGAATTTGGTACTACCCAGCTGATATGCTTTTTTTAAAGCAATCTTCTGAATCGTCAGGATGTCCTTGTTTATTTTCTTTGATTGTGCTTTGATTTAAAATTCTAGACTTATTAAATGCCATAAAAAGAAACATTTACATAATTTACAAGCTCTTTATATGAACATTTTAATAAAAGAACACACCTTTAAATCAAATCACAAAGGCATATGACATCTTTGAAGGAGAAACTTATATTCCCAAACACAATAAACATTCTTCTATTACTATGTTAATTTGGAAAACAGGTCATGGGAAATTAAATTGCTTAAAATAGGTCACCAATTATAACTCTGCATTCTATTAAAGTAAATGCATCTCTGAAATCTTTATTAGTTTATTTTAATTAAAGGCAGAAAAATATTCAGTGTTAAATTATTGCCATTTGTATGTTTTACATTGATACGGACACACATTTATTATGCAGTGTAAAATGCTGCACATCTTCTTCATTATGATGCTTGCATTGTTCTTAGTTACTCTAGCCATAAAGTAAGTCTATAATAATGTTGTGTTTTAAACATAAAAGGAGGGGAGCCCAAATGAAATAACTGTGCAAATTTAATTTGATCATTTATAAAAGGAAATGCAAGAGCAAATGCTGTCTGTATATGAAAATAGTCCTTGATATCCTCAAAATTGTTACAGTGTCGGAAAGGCCTGAATTCCATTCGTGTCCCATGTTTGTAGCAGCACTGCTGTTCATGTTGTGTCTCTAAATTAAGTACTTTGGGGTACTTTCCCCATTGATGCTCTCCCATAAATTCATTAATACCAGTGGTAATTACTGCCCAAGCCCATGGTGAGAGCTGGAATCCACCCTGCACGCCCGTGTTTGCAAACACCATTCCCAAACCATGGTGCAGCTTCAACAGAGGTGGAAATGATTCTGAATTGTGTGCCTGGATCTGCTGGGCCATGCTGAGAGCCCAGGGGTGGTATGGTGCACACACACTTGGCCCTGCACAGCTCTGGTTAAGGCAGGCTGAGATAAAATCTGTTCCTTTAGGGACTTTTGGAATCACTAAACCCTGCAGAGGAGAAGCTCACCAGCAGTGAATGAAGTGTGAATGGGCACAGCCACGATGGGATCTTGCCTCTGCCCTGGACAGGCTCTGTTCCACATCAAAAATAGGAGATATTAACTTCTTATGCACCTAAGAAAGGAAAATGTTGAATGTGTACAGACAAGAGGATGGCACAAGTGGTTTTTATGGAATACCACAATTCTGGTGTGGAGTTTTTAGGATTGTGCTCAGGAGCCATTCCTGAGCATACCCCAGCATTGCTTGGATTCACCTCAGCTCTCCTGCTGAATGTGGTTGCCCAGCCCAGCTGGACAAGGTCACCATGGCTCACAGAGGTGTGTATAAGCAGTTTGTCTGGGTGCCACAGAGCAAATTCATGTTGTAACCTCTCCAAATCACAATGGTGAGAGTCTTAAATGCTCCTAATAATTGACAAATAGAAATGCCCTTCTACCAGTAAGCTGCTGGTTGAAACACACCCTCCTCTCCTGCTGTCTCTGAGCTCTCTCCTGTTTGTGGGGATGTTTTTGAGCCCTCTCCAAACTCCAGCCAGCTCACGGTGGGGCAGCAGCTGGACGAGGTCCTCTTTGAGGTACAGCCAAACCTGCACCTTCATCCTTCACTCAAATCCTTGTTTCCTGCAAGAGGTTTTGTTGTTCAGTCTGTCTTGCAGACAGTTTTGTTGTTCAGTCTTCTATGGAGACCTGCCAGAGCAAAGCAGAACAGAAGAATAGCTTTGGCTCCTTGCCAATGGACTCACCTATAGATTTCCTGTGCAGAATTCTTTTTTTTTCCTTCCCTGAGCTGCTCAAAGCACGTCCTTAAAAGAGGCTCAAGAGATCTTTAAGTCTAAACAATAAAAGACCTATTACTTACCTCAGAGACCAACAACAGCTCTCAAGGGTAAACCTGCATTAATTATGTATTTGAGCATTTGTACGTTATGCGTTTAGACAGAATACGTATTATTTACTGAAGAGCTGGTAATGGCTGTGAAGGGTTGTGATGATCCAGGGTAAATAGGAATGTCTGAGGATTTCAGGAAACAGAAAATGGGGATGGAGCACCCAGCACCTCACCTTGATTGCCTGGCTGTTGTGGCTGTGGTGCTCTTTGCCAGCCTGGGGATGATGTAAACATGAATGGTGGGAATGAAAAACCACAGATTATTGCTGTTTAAGCCCTCAGATTGTTTTGTAGCCAGAATCTTCCCTTTCAAACGTGATAATCTATATTTAGTTGGGTGGTTGCAAAAGAAAGGAATGCTTGTCTGTGTGTGAGTCTCTGGAAGATGGAAGCTCTTGGAAATTCCGTTTTTCTACCCTATAACCATGGATGTAAACTGCTTTCTTAATGGCAAAATCCTCCCAAAACTTACACAGTGCTCCTGTCAGAACACAGTGCTCCCCCTCTTCAGGATTTCATGGAGAAATATTATCAAATATTGCTGGATTCTTCGAGAGAGGAAGGAAAAGCAACCAGTGTTGAAAGCACCAGAAACTGAACCTAAACACCAGTCTGGTGCCACCAGCTGTTGCTGCTGTCCCAAATCTACATTCAGAGACTCTTGCAGAGAAACCACCCCTCTGCAAATCCAGGGGATCAGCTGCTGGGAATCACAGGGCTGGGTTGGAAGGGACCTGGAAGAAAGATGTCTTTGGCCAGAATTTTCTCCCTTTCTTTTGCACTAAATGTCATTTCCAGAACAACTGCTTTCTTCCTGAATGACTGATTTTCATTTTTCTAATATTTATTCAAATGTAATGTTGTAGATACGGACCAGATGGTTTTATGAGGATAACTTTTACTAATGACTATGTAGATAAGCCACATAACACATGATCACTTCTCTGAAATGATGTAAATATATTTCTTTCCACCTTTCTTACAGTTGGAAGTAGTTCCCTGTTTTCAACAGAGATAAAATTTAATTTACAGTCATTATTGATCACATTTATCAACACTGTTTTTCTCTGTGGACCTCATGCTCTTCCTTATTGGAGCCAGTGAGCATTTATAGTTGTCTTTGAAGTTTTGACTTTGATATCTGAAGAATTTGCTCAGAAATAAGGGGTCTCTTATCACAGCAGTTGCTTCTATGAGTTGAGGTTGCATGATTGGGTCCAGAGCTGAGATGTGTTCTTTCAAGTCCTGAATCAACAAAATATTTCCTTCAGGGATGCACTGAAACACACATTGAAACATCTCTGCAATTAGAGGGATTTAAATCTGCTTAAAATTAAGACCCATCTCAAATATGGATGGATTTCAGACTGCTCTTCAATGCTTTCTTGATCTGTGGTTTGGATCTGCTAAGTTTTATGATGAACTTGCAAAACTTAGTTTTGAACTATTCATCACAAATTACAGTCAAATGTACTCACCAAGTCTGCAGCTTCAATTTTAAATTTCTGCAGGAGTTCTGTTTGGGTTTCTGATTGCTTTAACTTGCAGGGTACGGAGTTTGGGTTTGTTTTTAAATCTTAGTCTAGGTGCTTCCAAATGAAAAAGTTGAAATGCTACAACTGTGCAAACAGCATTACTCTAATCTGCATAAAGATGGGTGCAGAAGAGCTGGGTATTAGCAATTCATTAATATGCAGTGAAAAGCTTATTTGCACTTTGTCTAAAAGTAACAGTAACTTCAGATTTTCTCTCATTTGCATAAGTGATACAGCACAAGACTAAACCACTCCTATAATAGTCCTTAATAGGATAATCATGTACAGACTTTATGTATAGGCTCCTGAACTGTCCATTTAGGCACATTTAAGTTAACACACAATGCACAACGAGGAGGATCATGTTAAGGAATGTGCTAATTTGCTGAATCCAGTTTCCCAGGCAGCATTTACAGGGGTCATTTTTCATGAACTCCTCTAGCCACTTAAATCATAATACTTCATAATAAACATCAAAGCCTGCTGTACAGTGAGGATCATAAAAAGGCAACACAGCTGCCCTGTGCTCGTATTCACCTTCAGCTTGGACCAGTGCCTGGCTGGGGGAGCCTTGTCCCTGGTTTTCAATCATGAGAATTTTAAATATATTTACAGCTTCTTACCAGCAGAGCTCAATATATAACGGTGCCTGCTAAACCTGCATTAATGACCAAAACAGTCTTCCCTAGAGCTGCACCTGCCCTCTAGAAAATAAATCCTCACCTCCAGTAGATAAACAGCTCCATCTTTGCTCACAACAGTCCTGCTGCTGGGAGTTCTGGTGTTGTTCTGGGAAAAGCAGCCTCCAAAAGCTGCTCCCCTGTGCTTCTCCAGAGAGATTTCTGTGGGGTTTTAACTCGTGCTCATAATCCTGCTGTGTGTTTTGGGATTGAACCCTCTGGGCTGCCAGAACTGATCCCCTTCGCCAAAACATTCAAACATTAAGCATTTAAGCAAAACATATTTAATTTTAATTTTAAACCTGCCCTTACTGAAGGCAGCTGGCTTCATTTGGGGCTGCTCATTTGGTGAAAATGGAGCCCACCACAGTGCTGGCTGGGGAGAAAATTATCAGGATTGGAGATCCCTTTTTTCTTTATCTTTTAGCAGAAATAACATCATTTTCCAGGTGAACCACCAAGCTCTCCCTGGTGGAGTTAGGCAGCTTAACTTGTGATTTGCCTGCTGGAAAGATCCTCGCCTCTTCCTCTGGTCCTGCTCTCTGCTGTGGGATCACAGCTCTCCTGTGCTTGCTGTGGTAGTATAAAAACAAAGATCCTTTGAAATGAGATATTGGAAAGAAATGGAATCACAGAGATTTTTCCCAGTACCATTTCCCACATCCATTTAAATGGTGACACTTGAAGGGACCAGCAGGAAGGTGCTGCCTGTTGCAGATGCAAAGACGTGTGAAAACTCTGATCCAAAAATGTGGCAGCTCCAATGCCCATCCTTTCCTTCCCTTCCCTTGTCCAGCAATATTTCAGCTCCAGAGCCTGACTCTGGGCAGTGCTGGGCACCCAGAAATGTCAGAGGCTTTGGGGCTGCTGATGGGCAGAATTGCAAACTTTCTGCCTCAGGTTTTTCTGTCACAGAGGATTTTTACAGATATAAATCCATTGATTTCTGCGTTTGGCTGCTGAGTTTCATGTGAGAACCTAATCAAGCCTGAATATCTGTAACTTTTCTAATGCAGAGAACCTCTCCGCAGATGAACTCTGCTCTGAAATATTCATTTTGGTGGCACATCTTAATTGCATTGCAATTATTTCTGAAGTTACTCTGAGTGCTTTGCCTTTGCTGCCTCTACATTTTCCATAGGCTCTTAGAGCATTCTTTAAATCAAACGGGGCTCAGATACCATGGTGATGGTTGACATTATTATGGGTGACCTCTTTCTTTTGGCCTCGGACAGCAGTGGCCGGCAATAGAGGGGAGCATTGGCTGTTTCTGTGTCAGGGTGTGTGGGTGTTTTAAAGTCCTCGTGTGAGATGGTGGGTAGAGATTAAACTGTGCAGTTTAAATCATAAGGCAGGAAGAATAAAAAAAAGTCACATGTGAAAATGCCATCAGGAGAGGCTCAGCTGATTTCATGACACTGCCATCAGCATCCCTGATAATCGCCAATTCCAGCTACAGAGAAAATAGATTACACTATTTTTGCAGGGGTGGAATATGGATCTGCTGAGAAAGCAATGTGATTTTCTGCCTTGGCTTTGTGTGTTTACAAGCATGTATGGGTGGGGATGGGTTAGATATTCAAATCTTTTGCCTCCGTAGCATAAATGTCTTGATTTAGTCTTGTAGGCAAAAAATAGGGTCAGAAATTCAACCTGCAAATGTGATCTCATAGGGGTGTCTGTCAATTCAGTTTTCAAAATAATATGTGTATGTGTACACACACACACACAAACGCTGAGAGGTGTTTCCCTTTGGACCCAAAATTTTTTATTACAACAGCTTTGGTCAAGCCCAGGAGAAAAAAAAAAATGTAAAATTCTGCAGTGTGGATGGATCTAAAACCCAAAAACCCTTTATTGAAAAAAAAGGGGGGAAAAAACTGAGTCAAATTTTTGATGATTGCATTTGACCTCGGATGAGAGCTGGAATTTTCAGCCCAAACCTTAGAGACACCGAGCTGCAGAGCCACTGCTAAGCTGGCTGCCCAGCAGCCAGTGACACTCCTGCACTGAATGTTTAAACACCCTCCAAAACAGAATGAATTTTTCATCTATCACTTGGGCAAACAATCTGGCTGCTGTGTGCTGAGGGGATGAATAGCCCTGCGTGCGGGATCTTAATGGGAAAAGACAAGGGAGCATGAAGTGATGCTTTCCAGAGCAGCCCACCTCGCTCCTTCCAGGAGCTACATGTCAAGAACTGTGTTTTGCAACAGCATGACTTAATAAATTTTCCCTTTGCTGCCTCCTCTGATGATGTCTCCTGAGGCAGCAAAGGGCGTTTTCTCAGCGTGGTTTTGGGGATTTGGGGGGGTTTGGGAGCTCACACCTGGTTCAGAGGCTGGGACTCGCCTTTCCTGGGGTGCTGGAGGCTTTGATGGAGCCCATCATCACACACCTTCCTGTCTGCAAGGTGATGAAGGTGTCCAAAACATCTCCAAGCTCCCTCCTGTTGCAGAAACACAGGCAAGAGAGAATATTTATAGACAGGGAAGCAGCTCTTTACAGTCCCCACCCCATTTCTCTCTTCCTTCTAATCTTTATTCTCCATATTGGTGACTCAGTATCAGCTTGACTTGCTATTTGTAGCACTCGAATTGCTTGTAAAAATAGCAGATTTCTTATTTATTATTTTATTTTTTTCCATTTCCTGTTTTATTTTTATGCTGTCATGGTTTTTAAATTTGTTTCCTCTTCCTAGCACACCAAGTATTTAAAGAAAAACTGCTACACCAATGTGACTCTTCCAACATGATCTGCTTGCTGCTCTGATTCAAAAATCCTACAACACAGTGGTTCTTATTGCAGAAGAATTCTTAAAAGTTATAGGAACTAAAATGCAATAAAGGTTCTGATTGCTGATACCACATTAAGAGGTAGGATAAATGTATGATAATGATGATAATAATACTAAAAAGAAGAAGAACAGACAGCTATTCAAGGGAAAAGGGTGGACTAGGATCAACAGAAAAGGAGTTATTTGGGCGTGAAATTTTAGTGGAAAGAAACTTTAAAAATTTATGCAAAAATATTTCAGCTTTGCTTCCCCCCACCTTTGCTCCTCAGGGGTTTGGAGAAAAATGAGACTTTGGCATGAAAAATTTAGAAACTGATGTATTGTGAGCATTTCTCGTTCAAAATTGACTTTTGGAAAAGACCATTTCCTTTAGAAAAGACCATAAAGGAGAGGTTTTAACCCCTTTAATTACACACTGTCTTCCACAGAGGCTGAGGTGGGGCTGATCCAGCCCTGGGCAGCAGGGCCAGAGGTGGCAGTGCTGAAATGCTGATTCTTCCACTGATGTGGTTGAGTTTTTCAGGGGTTTATTCTGGAAAAAATTCCAATACATGACTTTTTAATATTTCTCACCAGCAACAAGAGTGAAGCAGAGACACACTGTGAGGGAAGATGCCACTCATGCCATTCTCCAGAAAATATCTTATGACTCCAACCTGAAAGATTCCAGATGTTTTGAGTTTCTCTCCAGAAAATATCTTATGACTCCAACCTGAAAAATTCCAGATGTTTTGCGTTTCTTTTGTTCTCTTTCAGCCAGTTTGCTTTGGAATGGTTTTTTGAATAGTTTGTAAGGTTTAGAGAGCAACTTACCCTTTTTCAATAAAGCTGGAAAGCTGAGAGCCTGTCCCAGAACCTTTCCAGGAGCTGAAGTCTGGGGAGTATTGTGAGGTGACATTCTCCAAGCAACATCTTGACATCTTCACAATGCTTTGGCCTTAACTGTACTTTTAATCACACATACACAGGGGCAGGAGGTTATTTTACAGCTGATTGAAAAATGGATCATGGAGGAGGCAAATAAAAGTGTTTTCAGGTGGAACTGACACCTGTAGGAAGTGTAAGTCCACTCAGAGGAGTCACCTTGTGCTGGATTCTCCTCTGTGGATGAACTTGTGTAGGGACAGGTTTCCCCCACCAGCAAGGCTGCACTTTCTAGCAAACAAGGGCAGCAGGAAATATCAAGGCTTCAGTTCTACCTGTGTCCTCAGAGCCCCCCAGGCATTGCTAATTGAGATTTAACAATATCTCTATTGCTGGGACGAGCTTAAACAATGATGAAGCTTCCAGAGGTGACAGGACAAGGACAGCACAAAACAACTTCTGTGTTTGCTGCCAGTTCCCTGAGAATTTTGCTTCCACAGGGACAGCTCAACAACTGCTGTAGCTGAAGGTGGTGGAGGTGTAGTCTCTGGAGAAGTGCTTGGATGCAGGGCAGAGGGTTCGACCCCATTTGGCGTAGGCAAGAGCTCAGTGCACTGAGGTCTGACAAAACCCCATGAGGAATTTGCCCATCACAAAAATACTGCATCACAAAAATACTTTCAGGCCAATCTCCAGGGTAGAATCAAGAGAGAGGTGCAGCTAGAAGAAATAAGTCGGTAAAGAGGGGAGGTGAGCCCCAGAGAATGTTGTGCTGGAGCATTGCTGGACACCAGAGCAGTGGCAGTGATTCATCTCATCACCTCTCTGGCTGCTCTGGCTTATGCCTACCAGGAGCTCCTTGGGGCAGTAAAAGTGAAATGGTACATTAACCATGCAGGATGGGTCTGCTGAAGCAGCTTTTCTTGGGAGAGCTCACTTTGATGCATATGTTTCTGCCCTCACCATTTTAGTCTCAACGCTCAGGAAATGATTAGTGTATTAAAAGCACACGCTGTAAAAATACACCCAAAAAAACCCCAAGCGTGAGGCATCAGTATCCCCCTTGTAATTTCATTTTTATGGTTTCACAAATATAGGCTGTGAGTCTTTAATTGCAGACAAGGCAGTGCAGAGCAAGGAGGGATATCCTTGGAATGTAATAGCTGGCCAGAATTAGGCAACAGCTCTGCCCCACCCGCAGCACCCTCGGTGATTTCCTACAGTACTCAGTACAGTCGTTGGTATGTGTGGTGCATTAGTTAAGTTAATTACAACAGCACAGAGATTCATTGCAAATTGTTCCTAGTTAAAACTGAAAATTCACTGGAACAAGGAGTGCTAATTATATTCCACTTGTTACTGCTGTGTCTAGTTAATATTCCAACAGCTGCTTTGGCAAGATAATGATGGCTCCAGCAGAAATTACTGAACAAATAGATTTTTAAATCAGTAACAACATATTTACCAGCGGGTTTTTTTCCCTCTTCATACACAAAGTTAAGCCCTGCCAGAGTTGGGCATTCATATTCACTGAAAAGTAGAGATAAAAAAAATCAACATTGCCATTATTGTGTTAATTTGGCACAACTAAAGAAAAAAAAGGGGCTAAGCAAGAGAATATTATTGATAAATAAATGTTTCTATCTTCTTAGAGGGATTTAGTGCTGTTTTCAGGGTCACAAACCCCAGTGTAGCTTTTTGGTTGACCATACTCAGTTAATTGTCCAGCACTGCCAAGGACAGGAACAGGAATGGACCTTGCTCTTCCTCACAGCCTGAATAATGAAGTTAAATGATTGTGAGATCTTGTGAGGCAGAGAATCCCTTCCATTAAATCTGAGATCCATGCTGTGCTGAGGGCAGGGCCAGCCCAGCTTCCTTGGGCTTGGCTTTGTGGACAAAGCTGTAAGCCCACATCCCACGCAGCACTGGGAGACTCTCTAACGTAGAAGTTCCACCTTTCATCCAGCACTTGTGACCTGACACAAATAATTTCTCTGTCTGACACAGCAGAAGGGGTTTCAGGACTGCTGGATGTTGCTGCAGGGGACACCCCCACAGTGATGCACAGCTGCCTTCAGCAGGACACGAGCACAGCACCAGCCTGTTTCTGTGCCTGCCTGCCCCCAACCCAGCTCCTCTCTAAACTTTTTACAGGATTTATCAGCAGTAAAACATCTGCTGTGTAAGACATCACTGCCTCCTGTCCTCTGAGCACCTGAGGCCCTGCAAGGTGGAGAGAGCCACCTAAACTCACCCTGAGGTGTCCCCTCACCCAGGGGAGGGCTCGGGTTTTGTGCCTCCTCCCAGCCTGTGCACTCATCTCTGGGCAGACCCAGTAGCCTGTGTGTATGAAAAGATGCAGGACATTTTTAATGAGTCGTGAACAAGAAGTTCAGCTGGTGCTGAATGTTTAAAATCAGAGGCAAAACAAACATGCTCGAGTGTCTGGGGTTCTTTTTAATGGATAGCACAGCTTCTGGTTTATTATTACTGCTATTATAGTTTGCAGCTGCAAAATGATCTGAAATTTCAATAGCAGCATGCTCTTCATGCTGCTACAAGAATGTATATACTGTGTTGTATAAATCGACATGCACCTCTCATCCAACCAGGCTGGAGCTCTGGATCACACCATTTTATCATTCATCTCCCAAAAAGGGGATTTAACACCTCAGCTGACAAGGGGGAATGTGCAGCAGTGCTACCACTGGGAGAGCCTCTCTTTTTTGAGGGAGAACGTGCAGCAGGGCTGTCTTTCTGGAATTACTTCCATTTTCAATTAGTTTTCTTCGGAGAGAGGATTTTCTTCCCACTTAGTCATAACACCAGGATGTGTTAAATAAATTCGCTCTGGGTTGTTCATTGTCTGGCAATATAATTTGTGAATCGAGGTGGGGGGAGAAAAATCTAGTTAGCAGCAATTGAACATACAAAGTGGGGTGACCAGTAACTCTCTGCTGCTGAGCCAACATTGATATATGTCCTATGGTGTCTTAGGGGAGGTTTCTAATTGCAATATGAGTTTTCATGGTAACCTACGGGGAGAAGGGGAGACACAATTGCTTATCAGTTTATCATTACAACCTTTTATTAAGGTTGTTTTTAATTAAAATGGAGCAACAAATGTACACTCTTATCCCTATAAGCAATCTTATCTAGTGTGACTGCTGCTATATTAGTGAACTAAATCCTCTTGATTACATTGGATGTGATCTTATGAAGTATGACAGCTTTACATATTAATAATAGGAACTGTCTGAATAGGCTGTCGCATGACCCTCTTCTCTGTGGCTCTCCACCAGCACAGTTTTAATCTATTTATCTCAGTCCTTTGCCAAGATAAGCTGTCATACTCTCATGAAAGTGCAGTTGTCCCTATGTCACTGATGTGGAACGGAAGCAGAGAGTCCCGGGAACAAATCCCCAACTCCAGCACTTCGCCCCTTGGTCCCAGGAGCTCCAACTCAATCCTTTCTTTAGAGGTGGGGAACAGGAGGGATTTTATTTTCCTCTATTTTATTTTCCTCTATTTTATTCTTCTCATGTCAAATAATCTCTTGGCATTCCTGCCATCAAATTTCTACTGCATGAAATGAGCAACTGTTTTTGTTTAGTCCCTTCTGCAACACCAGGAGGGAGGGAGCTGCTCCTCTGGGTGATTTAACTGTGCAAAGAGGCAGCTAAAATGGGGTGCAGGTGGCTTTGTGTGCCCAGGTAGCTGCATGCACACAGTTGGGAGGACAAAATGGGAAGGGGGCTTAAAAGAATAGGGCTGAAGGAGTATAATGCATATTCAAATTTACCATTATTAACATAGGGTTTGTTATATACAGCTGTAGTTCTTTACTGAACTGTAACACTGGCAGATAGGATGAGGGGGAATGGTTTTAAACTAAAAAAGGAGGGATTTAGATCAGAAGGTATGAACAAATTATTCCCTGTGAGGGTAGAGAGTCACTAGCACATGTAGCCCAGGGAAGTTGTGGATGCCCCTGAAGTGTTCAAGGCCAGGTTGGAGCAACCTGGTCTAGTGGAAGGTGACCCTGACTATGGCAAGGAGTTGGAACAAAATGATCTTTAATGTCCCTTCCAAACCAAACCATTGTGATTCTATGAACTATTTCAGACTGGCATTGCTCTCACTGACAAGAAAATGAAGCTCTGTAGGGCGATGAGACTGATGAAAGATGGAGAGGGCTTTGTTTGCTATCCCATTTGCTTGCCTGCTTCCCCTCACTCTGAATTAGGATCCCCTTTAGGCCAAGGGACACCAGAGGTGCTCTGCAGCTGTAAATCCCTGCAGCACCACAGAGCTGTGGAGCTGTAAGAGCCGTTAGCTTCCACCTTAGCTTTACAGCAAAAAACCCCACATACCATCCTACAGTTTCCAGCCAGCGGCCCAAATTCTGCTCCCTGCAGCACCAGTGCAGCCTCCTGGAATTGGTGGAGTTGTTCCAGGCCTGGAGTAGCACGGGATGGGTTTGGGGATGGGGATGGGAGCTCCTGCAGGGCTGGCTCTGCCGCTCGCGGGAAGCTCCTCACATCTGCGCCTTTTATGACGAGCCAGCAGAATCCCTCCAGAGCCTCTGGGTTTTTATGGCAGGCAGGAAAATCAAAGCTCTGTCAGTGGGTGAAATTTAGAAAATCTGGAAGTACAAATGAATGGAAGGGAGGCATGGGATGTGTGATGCAGTCTTAACTGTTGTGGTGCCATCAAGTCACAAGTGAGGTTGAAAGAGATCTCTGGAATCCTGGAGACCAGCATCAAAACAAAGAGAGCCCAAAGAGAGCTCTTACAGCTCCTGTGGCTGGGTCTAAACTGGAGCCTGAACGTCTCTTCCCACTCACAACTCCTCATTATTGTATTGTATTGTATTGTATTGTATTGCAGTGTTGTTCCACTAACGCTCCACTTCTGTTTGATAGAAAGTTTGGGGGAGGTTGTGCTTTTTTAACCCTTGCAGGTAGTGGTACCTTGCTTTTTAATGTCCTTTTGTGTCTCTTCATGGTTTTTCAGAAGGACAGTTCCTTACTATTTCTACATTAATTCCATTTTGTTATTTCAAACTTGACCTCCTTAACACGAGTGACCTGCCTTAATGATATTTCATTAGCTACAAGCAACTAAGATAAATAGTCTTATTTCTTTAGAAATTCCCTAGCCATTACAATGGTACTTCACACATATTTATGTGGCTTTTATGATTCTTTCAGCTGGGCTAGTTCAGGTGGAGCACCTGGAGGATCAGCACTGGTCTTTGTAGGATAAAATAGCTGAGCACTCAGGTTTCCCTTCCATGCAAGGCAAAAGGATGCTTGAGAAAATGTGCCAGACAGTCCAGAGAAGAAAAAATAAATCCATTCACCAGGGAAGCTGGGAACATTAATGCCCAGTGGCTCATTCAGGGCTTGCTGGAGGGATTCAGATGGTGCAGCTTGGAGACAGTATTTGGAAACTGTTCACACTAGTGGTGCATCTTATAAGTTCCTGAACACTGGGATACCTGGGAAGTGTATCTGCTTAGCTACTGATCAATATATGCTTTTAGAAGGAATCCAGTTGAGGAAAAGTGGGCGTGAAATGAATCTAACTAGAAATCTTCTGTACTCTGGTTCAAAAATATATCTCTACCTGTGCTGAAAAGCATCAAAAGATGAAGGTCATTATAAATAACCAAGCTCAAGTAGATATTTTTAATACTTGGTTCAAGTTGATTCAGAACTGAGGCTGTTTCCTTCCATGACACCTCCTGTGCTTTAACAAACAGCCACCAGACAATTAATCTAAAATGGCCTCAGATGCCCCGGCCAAGCCGCTGATGTGAGTAATGGTTATGGCCCCACATAATACACAAGGATCATAAACAGTTAATCTTCACCAAAAGGGAGAGTGAAATATTGTTTGATATCATTTTTAATAAAGAGAATAAATTAGGCTTTAAATATCATAACGCATCTTTAAACGCTGGTTACAGCTCCTGCACGCAGGGTGAATTAGCAACTGAATGAGCGTGTCAGGGGTTATCTGCTGAATTATTACCTCCCAGTCCACTTTGCATTATACTGGCCCTTGTGTCCATGGGAGCTGGTGAGCTGGCCACCTGCTTATGATGGCTGTGCAGATAACCAGCTTTGTCTGAGAAATTAAAATGGTGCCTTTAATCTTGTCGTTAATTCCTAATTCCACCAGTAACGTCGGTCACGTGAGGGAGGAGCGCATTGTTCTCCTCTGTCCACCTATTGATGTTTTAGGGTTTGATGATGTCCTGTCTCCCTGAGATGGCAAATTTAACTCTTCAGGTCTGGCCTGCAAAGGTTTATTATCCACCAGAAATCCAGTGTTGGGAAACAAAAAAAGGAAGGGGTTAAAATGGAATTCAGTGCACACGTCCCTTCCCTCTGGCTGTGCATCAGATTGAATTCTAAGAAAGATTGATGGTGGGCTTTAAAATTAATTGCAAGTACAATTGTTATTATTAATACACATGAATATAGATCTAATAAAGCTATGCAAGTCTTAGGAATAACCATGCTAGGAGAGGTAAATCAGATGTAAATGACTAGTTTGATGCTATTTATCCAGTAATGCCCACCTTTGTTACAATGCTGCCTTCAGGAGCAAGAAATAATCATTAGAGCCATTGATGCAATGAGGCTGATTTTGTTGGGATTTTGGGTATGTGTGAGGAACAAGCCCTGGTGTTCCCCACAACAGCAGTGATGCTGTGCCTCCCTGCCCAAGGTTGTGATTTGTGTGCTCTGACCTACCCTGCTCCTTCAGGACCTTCACAGAGCCAGTGAGCAAACTGGCAGCACTGCTGGAGCCTTGCAGTGCCTCAGTTCCCCTCTTTCCACATCACAGAGCCCTCCATGGTCCCACCTTGAAGATCAGAGGCCACGAGCTGCATGCTGATTAATGTACAACTCACACTCATTTGAAAACTAGCAGCGCATTTCTCCCCTTTTTCCCAAGCAGAGGGACAAGCTCTGCTTGCAGCCAGGCTGGTGCACATCCAGAACGTCCCTGTGGAAGGCACTGGTGGCCCTAATTCATGGATTCACTGATTCATTGCTGTGACCATGCAGAGAGCCCAGTGTGGTGCAGAGCCCTGGGGTGGCTGTGCTGGAGCTGTCCCCAAACTCAGGAGCATTCCCAAGGTGGCTGGAGCATCCCACAGTGGGAACAAACACAACCAGGCTCTGGTGCTGCTGCACATGCCCACCCTGTGCTGCTCCCACACAGGACAGGGATCCCCACACAGTGCCCATGACTTTCCAAACTCAGCATCCTCCCTTCCTTGTCCTCAGGGAAAAAGCCTCTGAGTGAGGGGTGACTCCTGCACCTTCCCAGTGGTGCTAAAGGAAAATCAGTTTCTGCATTTCTGATTCCTGCTGTTCACATGCCTTATTAATCATACAACCTAAAGCATGTTTCTAGAAATATACACATTTCTCTTTTGCAAAGAATCCTACATTTTGCTCTTCATGGTAAAAAAAAAAGGGGTAGAACTTGAGAAGATCCAGAAAAAAATAGAACCAGAATAGTTTTCTTCGTAAGGAATTATTTGATCTTTTTATTTTTGAGGGGGAGGGAGGAAATCCTAAACTTTGCATTTCAATGGATTTTTTTATTATTATAAATCCATCTGTGCTCACACACACACACACACACACAAAAGTCTTTTCTGTTCTGTACAAGGCACAATTTAAGGCATCTCTCAAAAATAAATGGCAGAACAAATGTTATTGTTATTCCCAATATACAGATGTTTATTCTTATCTTTTCCCCCCCTTCCTTTCTTTATTTTTATTACTGTCTTCTTGGTGACATCATAAGTAGGACTTGTCTCTTTATCATCTTGCAAAGACTTTTGTTTTCTGGGACAGGAGCCTATTATGTCGTCACACGCTGGAACAGTAATAATCTCCCCCCTCGCTTGGAAGTCTTCATGGGAGACAATGAAAGAAACCATATTGTTTTCTGCTGGCACTAAATAAAGGAAGCAAGGGAATCTGAAGGGGGAAAAATTACCCGAGAGAGGCAGTCACTCTGGCATTTTGCTTTCTAAATTAATGTTTGGGGTAAAGAGAGAGAGGCTTTCCACACTCAATAGACAAGGAAGGACGTGTTAATTGCTAGGTCAGACACCAGGCTGAGTGGCACGTCAGGTGAGAGGACCTGATCCTGGAGGGAGCTGGGCACGTTTGGGAATGATCTCTCTTCCTTCCCTTGCAGTTCTGCTGCTGTGCTTTGCTTTCACAGGAGGGGAGTTTGTGCTGCCCCAGCTCTCCAGGAGCTGTTCCAGCGCTGCCCTGACCTCTCCAGCTGTGCTGCACCTCCCTGCAGCTGGAGGAGCGTGCCTTTCACACACAGGGAGGCTCCTCCTGTTGCTGTACAAGTCCTTTCCTGCAGCAAGAGAGCTGGCACAGCCTTGCCCCTCGCTTTTCCCTCAACAGCCTCTGTCCAGGGCAGTGTTTGAAATACTCAGGAGTTTGCCTGTCCCTTTCTCAGGGTGACAGACACACATTTTGACCACAATCTAACTTTATTCTTACTACAGGACCTAAACACTCTCTCCAGGCTCTGGGATGCTCTCCTCTTTGGTTTCCCTGAAGGAATAAGGCAGGGCTCCAACCCCCAGGGTAGGAACATGCCCTGGGAGATGTGCCAGCTCCAAAGGGCAATGTCCACCTAAGGCTTACCCTATGATGAGTATCTGAGCCATATCCAGCTTCTCTACCTTCTCCTTTCTCCCTCTGCTCAGACAGAGATGGTCTCTTGACAAAAGAGGGTGATGTAGCAGAAGGAGAGTATTTTGAATAGGCAGGATTTTTTCTTCCTGTAGGCAAAAAGAACTACTGAAACAAAAGCCGTGTTTTTTTTCTTCTCTTCATCTATATATTGGGAGACAAGCAGCTAATCCCCTTACTTACTGTAACACTGTGCAGCAAAGAAGGCAATATAATAATATCATGAGGGAATTCAGTGTTCTTCACACCCTGCCTGCCTCTCTGGGAGTTGCTGTGTCTAATGTGTTATCCCTTTTTATCTCTTATTTTCAGACATATTGAAGTGCTTGAAAGGAAAGATAATGTATACAAAATAAATGTACATTAAACTAATACAATGGCACAAGAGTGAGCCTTGTATCCCATTTATTAAATGAAAGCCAGAGGAAGAAAATTGCATGTATGGGGCCAAAGTTTCTAGGATAGGCTTTGCTCCAGCTGGAGAGACCTTGTTGTGAGTAGGGCACCAGCTGGGAAGGAGAGAGATCTGTTCTGTTTCTGTTCCTGCCATCGACCTGCTCTGTGACCTTACCTCTCTCCTTTGTTTTCTCTTGACAGCTAAAAATATCTGCTCACCTAAAAAGCAGCTTTTGCTTCTTGTTCTCTTAGAGCATGGCTGAGCTGTTTGCTCTCAAAACTCTCAAGTTCCAGACTTCCCTGAGCAATAATGAAATTTCCTGGCCTCATCAGGTCTGGAGCTTTTGCATGGGGCAAATTGACAGTGCTTGTCATCTCCTCAGTCACAGACAGCAAGGGTTGGAAAAGAGCAGCCCAGTGGTGCCAGCACCCTCACTGGCAGTTCTGGTTCAAAAAGGAAACCTGTCCATGGCCCACATCCCCCAAAGTATCATTTATTTTACTTTTAAATCTTCAGGAATCACTCATATCTATAAATTGATCTGAAAATATCCTCCGAATCCCTTTAAGAATTATGATCCCAGAGGAAATTTTAAGGTGCTGTGTGAAGTGATGTAGCACTCTGTCCATGAGCAGAGAAAAGTTTTCCACTGAGGTGAATATTTTCCAGTAAGTTTGCTGTGTCTATTCCTGTCTCAAATGTGGTTTTCATGCATAGCTCTTAGAGGAAGCAAAGTCTTCCACCTTGGGAAGGTAATCTCCTCTGGACTGCCCTTGGCTCTGTTCCCATCTGACAGCAGATGGAACTCAGGACTCAGAGCATGTGTGGTTTGGAGAGAGTCACAGAGCACATTTCTGGCTGGGAGGAGATGGCCACAGATGCTTATCCAGAGGCAAAGCCACATGGAATGAGGCCTCTCTCTTTATTCACAAATTGCATTCCTCCTCTCTCCCCCTCCTCCCAAACAAGAGACATTTTTCATCCTATTTGTGCCTCCAGCCTGAATTCTGAGCACCTTTCTCAAGGAGCTGGCTCCTACTTGCAGCACTGGGCAGCTTTACTCTTTCTGTGGGGCTTCAGTTTGGTTCCTACCCCAGTGCTCAGAAATTCTGCTTCTCCTGGCAATGATATGGCAAAAGCAGTATTCCTTGAAATCCAGAAAAGGACATTTTGTAAAGCCCTCCCTGAGAAGGGATGCCAGAACAGGACTGTCCTGTTCTGCAATGTCAGAAACTGAAAAGTTGCCAAAGAGTTGGAAGATCCCACTTAGGGAGAAAAAGGCAATCAGATAATTTGGTCAAAAAGTCCAGACAGACAAAAGCATGGATGGGTTTAGTGGTCTGTGAGAGGTGTGCTCTCCAGGCATCTCCAGAAGGGCACATGTCACAGGCTTGTGACAGCAGAAGTGACCTGAATCACTTTTAAAACCAGCCCTTTGTACTTGGTGGTACAAAACTCATTCATTGACTTCTGGACGTGTTTTTCAGAAAAAAAGTCTGCATCCCTTGTTTAACATGTCGTTAATTCTCTGCAATATCCATACAGGTTTTCAGTTTCAAGCTCTTGTTTTCTAGGTCAGACCTGCAGAAAAGTCCAGCTTCAGAGCTGATGCATTCACAAAATAATCTGGCTTTTTCAGAGGAGTTCCTGGCATCTAACCCAGTCCTAGTGAAGTGCCCACTGTGTATCCAGCACCCAGCCTGCTGAGTGCTGAAAGCTGCATCTGCTGATACACCACATTTATTTGAACACCTGGTGGTCTCTGACTCCTAATTTTTATAAAGACTCTCTGGCATTCCATCAGTATCCTCATCTGTTTTGTCTTTTCAGTTTGCTAACCAGGCATCAGTGTCTCCATCCTCTTTCCATCTGTAAAACCTGCTCCTCAGAGAGCAGTTCTTACAGACAAGAAGGTCCTGGGTGAAAACACTCTGAACTGATATGTGTTGGCCAGACAGAAAGTTAAAAGGCATTTTAGATTGAGGATAGATAGGAGGTGAGCTACTGGGCCCTTTGCAGAAAATGTTGTATTTAGCCTGACTGAGGTTTGAGATATATTTGTCTTTTTTGAAGTGGTTCAGTCGCTCATTTCTGTCAACTACCAACTGTGTCCTTAATTCCACTGAATTAGAAAAGATGTTGCTAAGATCAGCTTTTGGTCTGTATCATTAAAGCATTTTTAAAAGCAATTAAATTGCATACTATTGTGCAAAAAGGTGCAGAGCAGAAATCACCCTGTAGTGTTGTCGTGGAAGAATGAATAATGAGCACAGTTTCCTTTGCTCTGCCTCTTTAAAGTGCTGCTGACTTTTGAAAGGGTGGGTTTTGGGCTGAAAAAATAAAAAAGATGTTGTGAAGGTCTCAGTGCTGGCAGTGGCATTAGCATCTTGTTAAATTGCCAATAACATCCCAGCCAGGCTTTCCTTTTGATTTGTTTCTGGTCATCAGAGACCTGAGTGTGAGGTGCAAGGTTTAGGAGCTGCCTGTTGGGTGATGGAGGTGTGGGACACTGGGTCACTGTATCTGCAAATTCCATCTCAGAGAGATGTCACCTCCCTCCCCTGCAGCAGGTATTGCCCATGTCACACTGAGGTCACCTCAAAGTTGACATGAGAGTAAGATCAGAAGCACTGCAGATCTTGTTCCTCTTTTCTCCTCAGATACAGAATTTGTTAGTTAAATTTAGCTCATCTGAGCAAACTGCACATTAAAATATTGATGAAGATAAATTAAATCATAGATCAGGGAGGCCACAATCTCCCAATCTCATTTAAAACTCACTGCCTTGACTCCTCCAGCTTTACCTCAGAAACCAAAACTTGCTTTTCTTGCAAGCTCCATACTCCATCCTCACGTTCAGACCGGCGGCTAAGCCCAGATCTGAGCTCAAACAAATAATCTCTGTTCTTGTAGTTTTGCTCCAGTGGAGACTGTGACATTTAACTTTTCCTTATGGTAACTAAGGAGACTCCCACAAGCTGATGTCCTACCAACTGCCTTTTGTGCCTGCGCAGCGCCAGCCTTGGCTGGGGGATGAGAACATTCCACCCTCGGCTCCGGCTCCAGAGCCAGCTCGGGTGCCTGGCAGGGCACTGCGTGGTTTCCAGATGCGTCTGTTCTCATCTGAACGCTGAGTAGGGACTGACATTTGCTTTTAAAGTGGGGTTTTGTGGAGAGGAGGAGCAGAAAAATCACTGCCCAGCTCTAGCTCTGGAGCAGAGTTACAACCTCCTCGTGTGTCAGCTCAATCTGCCTGCAGACAGAGGTGTTTTTCTACTGCTTCTTCTCAGGAAGCCAATTTGTGGATAAATCATGCTCTGGGATCAGCACATAACCCTTGGCTACTGTTTGAGGCATTTATCCTCTCCCAGATGAAGTGATGCTCCTTGAAGACATTGACTCTGCAGCGATGGGACGCGCGCTCCCGACCCGCTGCGGGCACAGCAGCCAGCTCAGCTCACAGGGGCTGCAGGAGGAGATGGATGAGCACAGGGAACTGATCAGGGAGCACTCACACACTCCTGGCTGCTGGCAGCAAGGAAGGAAAAGCTGGAGGCTGGGAAAGTCTTCAATCAGTTTTGCAGTGTGCAGGGAAATGTCTTTTCCTGACCTCACTCTCAGCTACGTTGGAAATTTTCCTTGAGGACAAAGAAGAGCCTGGTGCTAACCATGGTCCTTGAGCAGCCAAAGAATGGGGCAAATGGGGTTTTCCAGGAAAATTCCTGGCAGCAAGAGCTTCTCCAAATCATTTAACCTTCTTTCTCTTTTGATTTTGTTCTTGAAATTCAAGATGATATCTCAAGGATGATCTCTGAAATGGGCATGAGGATGAATTATTTTGTACAGGAAGGATGGAAAGAATTCTCAGGAAGATGATATCAGGGTTTAAAGTGGGGTTAATGACAGGTATTCTGCTGTGGATGGTGGAGGCCAAGAAAGTAAGGGAGAGTAAGGACATATAAAATATCTAATTATTGGTGAAAGATCAAAGGAAAACAAAAAAGCTTATAAAGCAAAATCTGTGTCTGGCAATTATACATGGACCTGTAGATGAAGGCTGGCCTCCAGAGGTCAATGTGCAGAGATCTGATGGGGATCATCAAAACCTGGGGAGAGAGATCAAAAAAGATGGAGGAAAGCACTGCCTGTTCATGGTGGAGATTTATGGATCTGTTTTGAAGCACATTGACCTCATGAACCACCTTCCTCTCTCCCCAGCACCTCCTTTGTCCTTCTCCTGGATGTCCTTTCATTATTAAAAATTCCCGTTTCTCTCCTCAGTTTCATACATGGGGACAATCAGAGCCATCAGTCTTTGGAGCATTGGAGAAATTATCTGGAGGACTGAAGAGAGTTTCAGAATTCAGAGTTGCAGAATGAGCAGAATGACCAGAGTCTGTCCCAGCCATCCCTGCAACCCCAGACACACACCTTGAGCAGCTCTGCCCTGGATTTCCTTGGGCTCCTGTTTACACCCTGGCCCTCAGGAAGATAAAAGCCAGCCTGGAACACCTCCCAGGGTGGGAGAGGAGGATTTTGTGGGGCTGTGGAGGGAAGCCAGCCCAGGAGCTGTTATTCCCTACCCACCTCTCCATTTGAGGCTGTTTTTCCCAAATGTCAGGGTGGTTGACAGTCCTGGAGAATAAGGGGCAGAGGAGGTGTTTCCTGTCAGAAAAAAAAGGAGAACAGAAACTATGAGAATGAGTTCATGATGGCAAGGAGTGGGAGGAAGGTGGGAATAAGGAGGTGCCAAGGAAGTACAGCAGAAAACTCTCCTCCAGCTGCTTCCCTTCAGGCAGGTAAAATATGGGGAATCTCCCATTACAACACATGGTTTTGAATTGCTTCTTGAGTAAATTGTGGTTTTCCATCCCCATTACTCTACTGGTAGCTATCACTCATAACACAAATATACAAAATAAATTAATTTAAAAAACCACAACCAAACCTTGTAATGATTTTTCCCTGCTTAAGTTTTCAATTACATCAGCTATCTCATACTCATTAGAAAGACATGAGCCCATATTCATTAAATGCAAAACTAACTTTCCAACAGCAAAAAGGCTTGGGTGAAGAGGGTAATGATTTAATTTTCTTCATTTCAGAGAATTACATCTCTTATCCTGGGGCAATGCGTCTGTAAATGCAGCCTAAGTGCTGTTTCAGACTCAGTTTAAATTCCTAATTTGGTGGAACTACTTGGTAGGAAAACCTGAGGAAGGTCCAGACACCCATTTTGTCTTTTACATTCAACCAAAGCAGCCTAAATGTTAAAATTTTGGAGGATTCCAGAAAATATTCTCAAAACCAACCATCTTCAGAAGTGTGTTTGTCCACATTCTTATATATTTATCCCCACAAATAGTAACCTGTGTTATAGAAACACTTCTCTGCCTGAAAATCCATGCAGATGTTTATTGCAGTATTCAAAACTTGTGGCATGTAGCTGCTGTTAAAGATGTTCAGGAACTTTCCAAAATCCCAGTATGTGCATATGCATCCTCAGGCTCCCAGATATTTTTTAAATTGCAGTAACAATCCATTCTGAGTGTGCAGAAGTGGTTAGTCCCTGTCTGTTGGATAGAAAAGGACTTCACTTCAGCTACAAATAAAACTTCTAAAATTGTAATAAGTATTTCTTGAATTTGCTTGGACTTCCCTAAGTATATCAGGTATTAAATTATTTTGGGTTTGTTTTTTTTTAGTGTAAATTGCATCTAGATTCGTGAGGCTTTAAAAAAAAACCTCATGTTTGATGCAAAATGTAACAGTGAATTTCAGATAACTTTATGGAAAAATAGTACTGTAAACCAAGAGATCATTAACTGTGTACTTGGTGTTTTGCCCAGTATTTGGGTGCAAATGTGTGCTGATTCTTCTTTACATCTCACTGTGAACCATCTCAGCTGGAGCAAATGTGGGGGTTCAGTTCCAGAGCAGTTGCAGTGACTGTGGTGAAAGTGCTCATCCAGTACACCAAGGAGAAATGTCAAAAAAATCTCATTTTGCCTTTGACAAATCTTGCCCCAAGTCTCAAGGATGAATCTCTCTCTTCTGGATGTCAGCAGAGCCAAGTCTGCTAGACTTGACTAGGGAAATTACTTTAAAAACATGAAACAAAAATCCCAGAAATACACATCTCTAATACCTCAAATATTTTAGAAAACTAATTTGTTGTTTGACTAAAGAAAAAAAAATTAATTTGCAACAAATGCACTTCATTGTTTACATCACTTTTAATCATTGTGGATATTCAAAGAACAGTAAAACACTTCTGGGCCCGTTGCCCTCACCTGCTCAGCTCATGCATTACAGTCACACAGGAGGACTGAACAATTGCATTCCTAGAAAACACGTTTTTATCAGTAAGCACTGATACAGGAAACACAAAGTGTGGGCCATGCCCCAGACTCACAGAATTTATGACCTACACAAAGCCTGTGCTTCTCTTGTGTCCAGTCATGAGTTACTTTTGGTGTTTATTCATTAAATATCTTTGGAGGAGGTGTCTTTGATAAGTGGAGACAGATTTGTTGTTTAGTGGACAGCCCTGTTTCCTAGCACCACTTACACCCATACACATCTTTGGCACTTTGTGTAGAAACTGGTGAAAATGTTCCCAGTTTATAAAAGGCTCTGAACCAGTCCTGGCCAAACCTGTGTGCCTTGGCTCAGCTCTGTGCAGTCCCTCATGATCCCCCTGATCTAAACTCTTCCCCCTCTGTGTGTCCTTAGAGTTAAAACTTTGCCTTTTCTATTTGCCTATGGCTTACTATAGGAGGTCAGGTTACTGGGAAAATTCAGAATTTCTAAAACTCTCAACAATTTTAGATATATCTTCATTTATTTCTTCAAATATGTGAAGGACTTCTAAGAGATAAATCACAATGTTTGCTGATTTTTATGGACTGAATCAAATCATGAGTCGAAATGAAAAGTTTTAATGGAAATGTCACAATTGTGTCAGAGAGAAAAATGTGCCCAATACCAAAAATCCATATTGACAAGTCACTCATGTTCAAACAAAAAATCTTCCCTTAGAAAAGCTCCTCAGATCAGGTTCTTCCCACCTGGCTTTCTCTTGTAGCTCTCCAATTTTTTCCCACTCCCTGTCCAAACTAATGAAACAGCTGCATTTTTATCAAGTGCTCTTTCCACCCCAGAGACAAACACGTTTCACTGGAGAGAGAAGCAATTTTAATGTACAGTGCCACAGACAAAGCATCTGGTAGGGGGGCACCACTGAAAAGTGATCTCAGCACAACATCTCAGGCTGCATTTGAACATCTCTATATTGCAGCAACATTCCAAACAATATCTAAGTACAGATATTACTTTCAAGCTAAGGGGTTTTTGTTGTCCCTCAAAGTTTTCCGCTCTGTTTAATAAAGGAGCAGCCTTGGGTTTCTCACGTCCCTTTTGCTGCTGGTGGCTGCAGGGCTCTGCAGGCAGAGCCACCGAGGGAGCAAAATGTTCTGAGCAGCAGCTCAAAGGAGAGGTGAGTTTTCTTCTAAAATCTGGGTCCATGTTAATGCATAAAGATCAGCTCCAGTTCCAAAATAGCTGCACAGGGCTTTGTGAAAGCTGGCAAGCACCAGCTGTGAAGTCAGCACCCAGCATGGGCTGAGCCAGCATTTGTTCATTTGGCTTTTTTCTTATTTAGCCATAAAGATAAAATACCCTCATTCCACTCCAAGCTTATCACAGGGCAAACCAAGCTGGGGAACCACAATGAGATTTGCTTCACTTTGACAAAATCTTGGCAAACAAGAGAATTAAAATCCTGTCCACATCCCAAGTGTGTGTCCCAGCCTCCATCCTTTAATGCCATCAAAACTGCAACTCATGGGTTAAACCAGGCAGGTCCTGTGCAGAGATGATCTCTTAAAAGCAGACCAGGACACTCTTCAAGGAGCAATATTTGATATGGTTTACTAAAGGAATATATTGAGGTTGGTTTTTGGCAGGATTGTGTTCAAATTTAGAGGTGAGATTCTGACTTTCAGCAAAGTGTCCAGGTTTGATTCTCTGGAGGGAGTCAGAGATTTGCTCAGTGGAGGATGTTGTCATATGTGGGGATTATGGTGAAGGATTTCCTGGAGGGTAGAAAAATATCTCAGAACTCACCTCCCTGCTCTGTCACAGCTCCTCAGTGCCTCAGTTTCCCTGTGGAGATCCAGATCACAGCTCTCCCTCGGAGTGCTGGAAAACACCATCCTGGAAGGCTTTGGTAGAGGAACCACAAGTGAATTTTTAGGCTGCCTGCTTCTCACAACAAAATTAAAATAGTGAGGGTAGCAGACCAAAGTCCACCTAAAATTCTGCCAGAGCCACCTCCAGCATGGTGGGAGTTTGGGAAGTGGGTTTTGTGGAAATTGTGTGACGAATGAATCACGCCTGTCCTCCCCAGGAGAAGACCCCAGTGTGGGTCTGGGTGAAGCAGCAGCCACAGCCTCACCCCCCTGCCCTCAGCTGATTGTGACAGACATGGGGCTCTCTGTTCTAACCAGGACAGCCACAACTTTCCCTTCCCAAACACAAACTTGTTCTCCCAGACCGCTTTGCAAACCTCTCCCTTTTCCTCCCACAGCCTTAAATTAGTCCGAGCACGAAAGTTTCACAGCTCCCCCAAACAGGAAAGGACACAGGCATTTCAGGATGGGAGAGATGGAGGGAGGCACAATTCAAATATAATTTCCAACCTCTTTCTGGCAATATCCCACGGCTTCCACTTCACAGCAGTCTTGACACAACCTTGGAGGAGAATCAAGTGAGAGACCCCAAGGCAGCCCAAGGGCCCTGGGGAGATGGAAGGGTGGAGAGGAGGATGGTGGATGCATCCTCCCAGCTCCGTGCTCTGCCTCTCCCTGCTGGAGCTGTTCATCCTGGCATTGAGAAATGGAATGGTGCTGGAAAGGCAGGGAAGCAGCAATTGTCATTTCTTTAAAAGTTGTTTCCTGTGATTCAGGGTGGTCGGTTGCCATTTATTGTAGCCTAAAGTATGAAGTGAATTTTGGCACACAGGCCAGTGACTAGAGGATAGGATATTTCTCCTTGTTAGAAACCAATCCTTATGTCTGCAGTAGCAGCTTTTTGTCTGTGTGCTGGTTGTAAATCTCAATGGAAGCAGTGCAAGTTGGGAAAAAGCAGCAGCAAGTCCATTCTGTGCTGCATTTTTGGAATTAGGCTCATATTTCAATTGTGCTTATTTTGGATTATTACTGTTCAATAGAGGCAGGATTTGCAGGGAAATCCTGCAGGAGCAGCTTCCACATGACCGCTGAAGTCTGAATTGTGCCAGTTAATTCCAGGTAGCTCCATCTCCTTCACCAGCATGACTCATGAGCTAACTTCTAAATAGCAGCTGAGATATTTAATAATATAAATTATAAGTCCTGGATTTTGCAAGTGACAGCTAACAGGAAAGCTGCCATCTGACTCTGGAAACCCAAAGGGTATCCCCAGATGTCAGCTGGACCCCGCAGAGCTGCATTTGCCAGCAGCCGCAGGGTATCCCAAATTAATGCTGTGACACAAACACAGGAGCTATGTGAACATGTTGCATTGTCACATTGGGCTAGTTTTGCAGAAACATCTTTCTTTCAGACTCACCCAAAGTCTCAGCACTCGACGTGATTTTAAGCGCAATGATTTTTTTCCTGTCAAAAATAAACTTTGCTCTCGAAATAATTAGCACATCACCCGTTGGAAGTAAGCCTCGTCTGGAGTGAAAGAATGGAGTTATGTGGGTTATTTTTAAATAGCACAACAATATATGCTAGAGGAAAAAAAATGCTTAAATTATTTACATTATTTACACTATTCTTCTGAACAGCATCTTCAAAAACATGTTTTGAAAAAATGACATTATTAATTGAGAGGGGTTATTTTTTGAAGAGGATTTTTGAAGTCTTTGGAAGGATGGTTTAATACTCAAAATGACCTCAAAACAGAGCACTGAATTATCTGTCGTTTGACTGGGTTTCAGATCGTGTGCAGAGTTTGGCCCACTGCAAGTGCCTTCCTGGGGTGGTGAGCTTCTCCTCCTGAGAGCAGATCCAGGGCAGTCAGACTTCAATAATGTGGGGACTCAACCATCTGTCCCCAAACAAATCAACTTACAGCCTGATCCCCAGCCCTCCCTGGGTGTCCCTCACTCCTGTGAGCAGCCCAAACCCCTCTGCTCATGCCCGTAGAGCATGGTAGGGGCTCACAGGGACAGACCCATGGAAGCTGGGTGAGGTACAGTGCTGACCCCCACCAGCAGCCTCTGAAGGCTTCAGCACGAGCTTTTCTGGTGGAAACGATAATTTCAACGCTCAAACTTCATCCTCTCAGTCTATAAACCCCAAATCCCCTCGGTGTGCCCCGGATGGAGGTTGGCTTTGGGGGGCAGCTCCAGCTGTGCCCCTTCTCTGCGCAGGGAGGGACGAGGGATGTGGGCACAGATCAGGCCCCAGCTCCGTGCCTGACCCTTTGTTTCGGCGGTGTCTCTGTTGGTGACAGATGGTGATGCTGTCCTGGTGAATTTGTTACCTTCTCGATGACATGCAATATGTCTGCATCCTGACAGTGAGAGGAGAGACTCCAGCTGTCCCTCCAGTAATTGACAGCAAGGAGCTGTTTTCACTTTTGACAGAGCTAAGAAGCATTAGCATCATATTGGCTACTAGGAGGGGTTTTATTATTATGTTTATCATCTGAGAGAAGTCATTGTGATGTGGGACTGGGTGGGTTGTTTTTTTTTTTACTTCTTTGCTCCTGCAGCCGCCCCGCTCCTCACATTGCAAACTGTCGCATGCTCCAGAGGAAAAGAAAGGGGAGGAAATCTGGGCTCTGGTCACCCCGTCCCCAAACGAGCCCCACTTCTCTCACACTGATGGAAATGACAAAATCCCACCTTCTTTCTTCTGAGGCAGTGGGGGAGGCAGGAGAGGAAGGATTTTTTAGGGTAATAAAAGTGCAGAAAATGAAGCAAGACGTCCTGTCTTGCACGCCAGGTGCCTGCTGAAGTCACTGCTCACTGACAGAGCTTGGGTCACATCCTCTGCTCTTTGGAAAAGAGAAATAATCTTGTTTTTCCGTGGGTTTTAGGCTCTGCTGGCTGGCATTCTGGATGATTTATGTCCAGTTTGCACTCCTAGCTCACACACTTACCCCTCACTAGCAATAAAGGGCACCTCTCCCAGCCCCTCATGGACTCTGCTGCAGTCTTCACTCTATAATCAGTCCTTAATAAGATTGGGCCAGTAAAATCAACTCCCAGCACATAAGTCACACAGACATCCATACAACAAAGATTCCTCCCTAAATTAGATTCGAGCTGACCTAAAACAAAGGTTGGGTCTCACTGCAGATCCAGCAACAGCAAAGCTACTGAGACAAGCAGTTGCTTCAGGAAGAGCTGGATATTTCCCTTTGGTCCAAACATGGTACTTCCCTGGCTGAAAACCACACATTGTCACACTCCTGAAGTTATATCAGAGCAAATAAGAATTTTATTCAGAGTATTAACACAATCCTATCTATTGTCCCCTTGTTTTCTCCCAGAGAGAGATGAGGGCCACTGATTTTTGGCTACTCTTATGTCTCATGCTGCACTCTCATGTCTCATGTAGCACATCCAGGCAGGGGACACTGATCCTGTAGCAGAGGGTGGTGATATCAGACATGGGTGTTTCATGCTGGATTAAAGAAAATCTAAGCATGAGAAAGCGAATACAACCCAGCAAATCTCAAAAGGAAGGTTTCACCTGGCAGGACAACCAGCACTTCTGTATTTTCTGGCCTGTGGAGTGGGGTGTAAGCACAGACAGTGCAACACACACAAACTCCTGGGACAGGTGAGGGAGAGTCATGGGTGCAAGAAGAACCCAAACTTCAGCTATTTATGGCCACAGACCATTTGTTCAGTTCTCCTCTCCAACTGTTTCAAGACTGGTCATGAGATGTAAATGTTACAGTGCCACTGTTTTCACCATATATGTGAATTTGGAAGTCCCCAGGGAATTTTTAAAATCTCAAAAATGACTCCTGTTGATTTCTGAAAAAATCTAGTATTAAAAAAAAAACCAACCCACAGGTTCTTTCAAGTTTATAAAAAGTCCTTCAAAGTTTATGGAGATACAGTTCTGGATATTTCTATAAAGAAAGATCATATCCACAACCAGGTCCTTTGTGAAAACAAATCTACAAAGCAAAAAAAAGCCAGAAATATTTGTCAGCTCTGATTTATTATCAATCCAGGCATTTTAGCAATGGCTACTACAACATTTTGCCAGTTTCTCCAAATGAGGATTGATTTTTAAGTCTCATTGAATACCTTTGTTGAAAGGTCCTTTTCCCCAGACTGCTTTAAATATGCAAGCATAGCACTCTGCTGCGAGGCTGTTTGTGCTGACTAAATTCGGAACTTATCGATCTCCTTGCATGGCACTGACCTCAGAAATTAGCTGGCTCGGGAGCAGCATCAAACCCCTAAACTCGGATCCGTGTTGACACGAGTGCGTGACAAAACCCAAGCCAAGTCAGAGCTGAGCAAAAAGCCCGATTGCTGGCCCTGGTCTGGGGCCAAAATCTTGCCTCATGCCTTGGACCAGGGTTTGGAGGAGGGTGAGTTGTCCTGCCTGGCCTTTTCATTCAGTAGTTCCTGAGATTCAGTAAAAGAAATGCAGCTAGCCCTGTCTGTGCATGGAGAGGGGAATGAGGGCTGCTGTGAATTTGGGTTGAGGGCTGGAACCAGATCTGCCCAGGGATGCAGAGCCCCTGGAAAACCCAGAGCATTTAAGAGAGCAGTAGATGCTTTAGGAGTGAAGTAGATGTGTGTCATGGAAAGCCCATGCAGTCTGTTCATGATGGTATTAAATTATTCCTGTTTCAATACTGTGCTATGCACTGCTCCATCCAGGTTCCAGTTGAGATACAGTGAGGGAGAGGATGGGACTGAGAGCAAAGGGGGGAATGCACAGCATAAACCAGTATTTGTCAGAAATGGGAGTAATTGCCGCTCTTTGGTGTGATTTATTGAGGTAACAAAGGTTAATAACAATGCCACTCAGTCAGTTTATTCTATTCATTTTCATGTCATTAGAACGTATCAGGCAGGGTGCAGGTTGCAGCTGGGGCAAGGACTGAGTCTCTCCCAGGGAGATGCTCCCATCTTCCTCCTGCCCACCCAAGCTCCTCAAGGGTGGGCTGGGGTTTGGAGCCAGGCTGGAGCGTGTCCGTGCAGGGTGGGCACCACAGCAGCAAAGCACTCCTCACTCTGCATCCCCCAGACACAACATTTCACAGGAATTAGAGAGGGAGTTAGCACAGGGAGCAGTTAACACAGGGCTGAGTTATCAGTGCTTTGCTGGAAGGGAGGAGTGAGGGCAGGGTGGGCAGTGAGGGGTGGGAAGCAGCAGAGATCCCCACGGAATACCTGAGGGATGGAGCAGACCTCTGGGAAGAGTGGGTGAGGCAAAGGAGCCTCTGTCATGCGAATGGAAAGGCAAGAGCAGTGTTGTGTGAGCCTGGTGGCTCTGGGGGAGTGGGGAAGGCTTTAGAGAGGAATAGCCACCCTCGAGGGGCAGGAAGGGGAGCAGAGCACATTGGGGTGACTTTGTTGCTCTGCTCACGATTTGGCAAAAACCAGAAATAACAGCAGGGAATTCTGAAAGTGAAGGAGGCTGGCATCTCAAATTAAAGAAGTGCATTGTGTGTTGATGAGGCTGCTGCAAACTCAAATCCTCATCTTGTTGCCCCCACCCACATGAATTTGTATTTAAGGTGTAGGGATCTCAAACATGCTGAGCCCTCATTTATCAGTAGCTTTTACTGAAAACTTCTGATTCCCATGATCTTTTAGTGCAAAAAACTATTTTAGCTGATCTCAGTATCTTCTTTGGGCTTGTAGAAGTCATCAAGGCTTGGAAATTTAATGGCAGTGGGATTCCCTGCTCTTCAGGAGTCAGGGGCTGCTACTGAGTTTTGTGCAAAGTGCTGCAGTAGCTGCAGAGGCCCAGAGTTTCCAGAGTGGCTCAAAAACCACAGCTCCCTGCAAGTTGAAGCTTTTCCACAAATCCATCAGTGCTGCAAGAAATCCATCAGATCTTTTTGCCCAGCCCTGAGTATCAGTGTCCACATGTGCTCCATCTGCACACACAGCCATACAGATCTCCTCTGGCTTAGCCCAGACCCATCCTTCACTTAACCTGCCCCAAACTCCTCCAACCTTTAAACGCCACCAGCTCAAAGCCCCCACACGAGGGCATTCCTAGTGTGAGAGAGGGTTAAAGAAACCCAACATCTTGCTGCAGATCATCCCTCCCTTCCACCCACTTTGGTGCTGGCAATCTCACTCTGTTTTTTCATCCAAGTGGGCATCAGCACCAGCCCCTTATTCATGAGTGTCAAGAGGTGTTGATGCATACGGCAGTCGGCTGCTTTTGCCCACCCCGGAGACTAAAATGCCTCGCACCTCCACTCGGCTGCTGGGACTTGGCTGGCTTTCAGATTTTAATTTTTAGAAGGACTTTGAAATTTTTCCAGCTCTCTCTCTCTCTGCTGTTTTTCACTGCTCGCTCAGGGAGGTACCTGGGCTGCTTTGTTCTCAGAAATGCATTGGTGAATTGGCAGTCTCGAGCTATGGCAAACGCTGCTTTTTCACATTCTGATCAATCTCAGCTCCTGTTCTGAGGTTTGAGATGGGCAGCAAAGGACAACAATGCCTCAAAGTGCTACTAAATTGTCCATCTAAATGCTCCTGCTACAGTTTAGGGAAAAGGATGTGGATGGAGTTAGATGGATCATGGCAGAGAGAAACCTTCACTCACCCTGGTCAAAGTCCTCATGCTGATGATGGAGCAGACAGATCACATGTCAGCCTAGACCCCAGCTGTTCAAAAGAGGTGTTTGCACTCAGAAATCTGCCTGCTGCAAGATTCCAGAAGGGTCCTGTGGCAGCTTGTGGTATTGAAAGAATTTTTTGTGGGGGTGAAAATTTCTTCAGAATTTTTTTTAATGCTTTGCAAGTTCTCGAGTATTTTCTTGATTTCTTCAAACCCTTTGGGGGACAGGCCATGAGAGTGCATGTTTGGTGATATGTCACTCATGTCAGGAGCCCATGGAGTATTTATTCTGGATCTAGGTAGCACTGCCTGGCTTGGGACTGAGGGCAGAGGTGAGAGCTGTGTGGAGACCCAGAACTGAGGCAGGAGGAGTTTCCATATAACCCAGCAAAGAGATCTGTGCTCTTACAGGAATCTCAGCTAGCTCACTTAAATCTTGATCTGTGGGGTTTTGCTTCTTTGAGTTACTGGCAGCATTTTGTGACCAGATCCAAAGTTGTCTGGAGATTCAAGGTTTTTGCTCTTCTAATTGAAAAAGAAATCTCTCAGTAGTTTTCAAACACGTGGGGCTGTGAACAGCTGGAGCACAGTCCAGGGTTTGTAACATTAATCCACAATTGCTAGCACCAGAAATCTCTATAAAGGATGGCAGAAATCAGCTCACAAATGTCTCACTGGCCCATCAGCCCAAAGCAGAACCACAAACAGGCTGCTGCAGGGTGCCCACCTGCACTGATGCCCACGAGTTACCCAGTGCCACTAAGCCAGCCTGTGACACACTGGGTGGGATTCACTTGCCTGAACATCATTGCCTCCAAATTCAGGATTCAGGAGTGGACTCAGGGCTCCTGTGCCACACCTGCCAGTCCCTCAAGGATGACTTGATTACATAACAGAGTCCAAAATAGCCCTAAACCTTCATGTCTGGAAAGCTGAATGCAGGTGAAGGAGCATGGAGAATCACGGGACAGCAGGCACAGGGATTGAGAAGTCTCAGTCTCAGTCTCAGCCCGGAGCATGTTGTTAATTTTGCTTTGGTGTGGTTTTTTCTTTGGTTTTGGTCTTTTCCAACACTGTTTTTGGATCTTTGTGTGTCTATTTCCTTTCTGCACTGCTGTGACACATTTTCCTTCAAACTCCTTTAATTTCTCCAGAAAAAGGAGAAACCCTTTAACCTCATGGCAGCTCTCAGCCTCTAAAACACATCTGTGGACATATGTTTGCCTTTCCTACGGAAGGGAAGTACAAAATTTCCCTGTCCCCCTCCAGATGGTGCAGCCCTTGTGTTTGAAGAAGACCTTGGGCTGGAGCAGGATGAGTCTTGGGCTGGAGCAGGATGAGTCCTGCTGACCCAAGCTCAGCTCAGGAATTGCTGGGTTCCCCCTGGCCCTCCCCCCATCTTGTAACATCAAGGTCTTTCTTCTTTGCAGCAAGGTTAGGCTCTATATGTCTTAACCATATGCCCAAGTGGGGAATTCATTAGCATTCATTATGCATTCACAAGGAACAAACGGGCAGAGGAGTGGGAGGTATTGCAATTCCTCTCAGCTGCTCCTTCACACCCGGCATGGAGGGAGGGGAAGGGGCGCTGCCAGCCTGCTCTGCCAGAGCCACTGACCACCAGGAACTACTGACCACCAGGAACCACTGACAACCAGGAACTGCTCACCACCAGGAGCCACTGACCAGCTGGGACCACAGACCAGCTGGGACCACTGACCATCCTGACACCACTGACCAGCCAGAACCACTGACCAACCAGAACCACTGACCACCGACCACTGACCACCAGGAACCACTGACCAGCCAGAACCACTGACCACCAGGAACCACTGACCACCAACCATTGACCACCATGGCATCACTGACCATCCTGGCACCACTGACCACCCCTGCACACTCATCCTTGTACCACTGACCAGTCTAGCACTGCTGACCACCCTTGCACACCCACCCTCACAGCACTGACCACCCTCACAGCACTGAGCACCCTCACAGCACTGACCACCCCTGCACTGCTGGCAGCCCTGTACCACTGACCACCCTTGCCCACCCACCTTTGCCCACACTTCTGACAGCAGCAGCTCATTCCCAGCTTCCCAGCTGACAAGCCCCATCCGCCTGTGTGAGTTCCCCATCGCTTCATTTAACTCTACAACATAAGCTGATTATGGAGGGAAATGGCTGAAGCATAAATCTGGCTTCCTTTTTTTTTTTTTCTCTCCCTTTTTTATCCCCCTTGGTGGTACCACCTCGCTCCCCTCCCCTGCTTCACTTCCATTTGTTCCCTGTGCAGGGAAGCCAAGGCACAGGTCCTGCCATCCCCCGGGTTCCAAGGCATCCCTGCATGGGGGAAAGAAAAGGAAATCTTGATGGTTTCAAACAGTAGCAAACATTTTTTTCACTGTTTCAGAGACACAGAGAGAGAGTCGGCTCAGTCCTTAACTGTAATTGATATCTGGGTGGGAGTTTTGGTCAAAACAAAGCCAAGCACACACATTGTCACAGGGCGATGTCCCAGGACACGGTGACACAGAGACTGTCACCCAGCTCCTGGTTCTCACCAGAGCAAAGACATCCTTGCCTCAAAGTCACCAGTGCTACAGCAATAGCAGTTGTGGTTGTTTTTTATTTTATACCTTTTCTTCACTTACAAAGAACCAGAAGATTTCTGGCTACTTGTGAGAGCGTGTCTTGAAGATGCAGGTAATAGTTAGGGAGTGGTGAAATGAGCTCTGTTTCATGTCTAAGGAGCTTGAGGATTGGATCCAGCATTTCTCTGGCAAGTCCCCCTTAAATGTGGTGAGGAACACCCACCCAAAACAGGAGGAACTGTCCGAAGGGAGAGGTGGCTTCCGAAAAGCTCCTGAAGAGGAGCACAGAGCGCTCTGTCTCTGTCCATGATCTCCCAGCCTGCTTGGGAGGAGGGTTTTGAACCTGCCTGGGTTCTGACCTGTCCTTTCAGAGTGCTCTGGACCCGTTTCAGTCCCCTCTGACAAAGCCCAGCCCCTGGAGCAGGCACACACAGCTAGCGCTGCCACCTGCTACCCTGACAATTCTTTTCAGTAAACCTACCGAGCAAATCTAGAAATCCAGCGAGGGGGAAAATGTATAAATCTCATCTGACGTGTTCAGAAATGAGTTCCTGGTGGCTTTGGTACCTGAGCAGGATGTGGGACCCCTCCCAGGTGGCGAAGGCAGCTCCTGGCTCAGCATCTCCCGGGCTGTGCCTGCGCTGGGCAGCCCCACTTGCCTCCTGGTGGAAAGTCTCATTACAGCAGCGAGACTCTCCAGCTCCAGGAGCTCTGCAGAAAGCAGGACAGGGCTGCAAACACCTTCAGAGAGCCTGACAGAGCCTGGCACGATGCTGCCCCAGAGGCAAGCAGTCACTGCATGAACAGCACCTTGGATTTTGGGCTGTGGGGATGGGAATCCAAGTCACATTCACGGGCATCTCCCAGCCCAGCAAAGCCAAAGCAAACAAAATGAGAGACCCCATGGCCCTGAGAAGCAGTGAATATCTGCTGCATTAGTGATGCTGCAGCTCTCCCCACAGATCTCCTTTGGACAATGGAATGTTATAGAATATCTTTTACAGGAGAAAAAAAAAAAGAAAAAGCTTATTAGCTTTTATCCTGCTGAGTGAGGGCAACACCAAGCCCACAGGTTCTGAGGAAGGCTGTGTTTGACTTCAGCACCCAGCTGAACTTGCAGATTACTCATAGGAAAGTTCACATGATGTTCAGACAGCTGGAAGACTTTGAAATTTATTTTTTTTAAGTGATGCAAGCAGAGGTTTTCCTTCCTGCATCACAGTGACCCAGGCAGAGCTGTGCCCCCATCCTCCTGTCCTTGCTTCTTGGTGATTCCCCTCTTTTGCTGCTCTCTCCTTGCAGTTAGGTCTTCCCTTCTCTTCATTGCTTTTTGTTTGGTTTGAGCTTTTTAGAACAAACAAACTAAATCTCTGTCCTGGAGGGAACTTTGAATGTTCGATAGCTGCTGTTACCCATAAAACTCCACCCAGCTCTCGAGTGTTTCTGTGTACCTGGCTCTCCCTCCCTGGGAGCAGGGTCTGCCTTGCACAGAGCCTCTCTCCAAACAAACACCAATCAGAGCAGCGTGGCCCCCTCATTAGCAGTCAAACATCAAGGACCTTCATGCAGCAAAATTAACTATTTTTTGTAGGATGTTTAACAAAAGAAGAGATACTAATGAGGTTAGTTAAAGGGTGGCCCTCTTTCATTAGCTCTGCTGGGCTAAGTCTGCCAGTGAGGAACTATCAAGAAGATTGCTTTTTTTAATTACTCTGTTAATTGATATAAAACAAAAAGGACGCAGATTAGTTGCATGCAATTAGCAAATTAATTCTTGGCAATTACAGACTTAATAATGGAGTACTTTTGCTGCTGTGTGTTGGATTCTGTGGCCTATATTCATTGCCTTGTATGAGCTGAATAATTTTTTTTTTTTACAAAAAGAACAAGTTAAATATAGACATGTACACATTTCCTTGGAATTCTCTCAATAGAATGATGAAGAAGATAAAGTGCATTTTTCATCTTTGACACAGCAGTGCCTCATAGCATCTGTATTGTTGCCACTGAAGCCTAAGGTGATGTGTCAGACAGCTCTGCCTTCTTGCCTGGCTCTGACTCCTGTGCTTGTGGGCTCAGAGAGAAAAGTTAGGCACAAGTTTCAGTCCTTTCTGAATGGGGCCAGTGGGCAGGAATATTGGAAATCAGGTCCTTAGGGTCTAACCTCAATCTAGGACTCTTCCCAGGCTGCAGCGCTCTGGCAGATCAAGTAGGTTGAGAAATACCCCAGATCTCCTTGAAAAGTCACAGGTTTGGGGTGGCTGCTGCTGAATGATTACAGCAGATAATGATGATGGCAAATCCCCTTTGTGATACAGGGCAGTGGGATGCTCTTCCCTGTCCTGGACACTGGAGGAGGAGTTTGAGGGCTGGTGGACAGTGAGGCCTCTGGATGCTCCTGTCTGTTCTCCTTGTGTGTGCAGGACATTGGGATGGAGAGACAATGGCATAACCAAGGGAGTCAGCACTGACACAGATAACTCACTCTGCTTGACCCCAGACTGGGGGAATTTGATATTATTTAGCATTTAGCATGAGTGACCCCTCTGCAAAACCACCTGGCAGGTTACAGTGCTTTGGAAGAAGTGGAGAAAGTAAAGCAAGTGAGAATAATTGCTCTGAAATCTGCCCCAGTGTAGAGGAGCTGTGCATTTCCACGATCCACAATGGCAGCAAGTGACTTATCCATGCCCAGGAAACCTCTCCTCTCCTCTCCTCTCCTCTCCTCTCCTCTCCTCTCCTCTCCTCTCCTCTCCTCTCCTCTCCTCTCCTCTCCTCTCCTCTCCTCTCCTCTCCTCTCCTCTCCTCTCCTCTCCTCTCCTCTCCTCTCCTCTCCTCTCCTCTCCTCTCCTCTCCTCTCCTCTCCTCTCCTCTCCTCTCCTCTCCTCTCCTCTCCTCTCCTTCTCCACCTCTGCATTTTTTTTTCCAAGTGAACTTGCACAGAAGACAATGCTCACGTCCATTGCTTTGCTTTTACTGCTTTCCAATATTTTTATTTTACTCCAGACTGAGTCCATGTGTTTTTGCAGACTGGTAGCAGGCAAGCAGGGACTGGGGGCAGGAAGGGTCTTGGCAATAAGACACCCACACACACATAAAGGGGAAACACAGGGAAATGTTAAATCCAGAGAAGTTTGGAGGGGAAAAAGGATTTTCTCACTGACTTCAGTCTGATGGGGATCCTCATACTGGTCTATATTTGGAGAGAACCTAGCATAGCAAAGGTGCCTGACAGACCTCCTGCTCCTATTTTTTCAGTTAAATCAGGATTAGCATTAGGGATTCTTTATTTGGATTGGGAAATGTCAGTGAGGCTGTCTGGCAGCACAGGTTACAGAGAGGCAGTGAACAAAGTTTACATGCAGGGAGATTAATTCACACCCTGCAATAGTGGCTGTGAGTTCCATGTTTCCCACTGACTCCAACCTTTCCTGGGTGCATCACTTCCTCTGGTCACTGCCAAGGACCCAAAAATGTTGAGAGACCTCATTCTGCTGGGTAATTGCTTTGATTCCATAGATTAAATTAGTGAAAATAGACACTGAAGAGTTTATTAGTGTATCTATTTCTTCCTGTACAAACCCTCCTGTGTGAAAGGGCCTTTGCAGGGAAAGGCCATGCAGGGATGTGTGCCATGGGAAGGGGCAGGGAATCTGTCACAGGAGAGATTCAAACAGCCTGGCAGGGTTTCACTGCAGCAGCACGAGGCTCCTGCAGCCATGCACCTCCCTCAGCTCTTTCAGAGCTTCCAGCCTGGACTCTGCCTTTAAATCCCTATTTGCAGAATTCCTGTTTAATTTCATTGTTACTTTTCAGCTCATACTAACAACATTGGTTTGTTTTTTTTCCCCTTTAACCCATCCCTTTTGCTGTTAGCTGCTATCAGGAGCTTTTTGACAAGAATATGCATTTTTCATGCCTCTAACCAGCCTGCTTCCATCTCACTTCTCCTAAAACCTTTTGACTGCTTTTTAAACCTGAAAATATTGGACCCACCCAAAGTGACTCTCAGGCAAGCAAGAAGACCATTTGATCCATCCAGTGTTTTGCTTCACATGAGTTCTCAGTATTGACAGGGAGGAAAAAACTGCGAAGGGAATAGATCAGACTTGCTCTTAAAGATCTCTTAAAGAAGAAAATAAGCAGCAGCCAATAATTAGGTTGTTTTCTTCCAGCGCCCAAGCCCAGAGTTTATTTGCAAAGCAGTTTCTCAAAGTGGTTTAGCAATGAATTGCTGATTAGTTTGGGCACAAGGAAGGGGCTGAGGCACCTGCAGAGATGCAGTGGTTGGGAAGTGTCAGCACAAGGATGTGGATGTAGCCTGAGGATCAGATCCTGCCCCATTCCCACTCCAGTCTCTCCAACCTGGAGCAGGTGATGATCCCCAGCTCAGAGGTTTTTAAAGCCATAAAAACCCTCCACTGAAAATTCAGCCATGATTGAGGTGCAGGGAGAGCACAGGGCTGAGCTGGGACCTGGCCCTGGATGTTCCTGGAGAAATTGCTTCAGGCAGAGCCAGCAGTGCCACCAGCATGTCTGTCCTCCCCCAGCCCTAATGGCTTTTCTCCTTCATGTGGAATTCCATACTTTGGAGGCTGCTGGGGAGCTGCTTTTTGGGATTCAGTTTTCTGCCTCCTGCTTCAGTTTGGGAGCATTTTGTCTTCCCTCTTCTCACTTGTCTTTAGTGCCCATCAAAGCCCAGCTTTTGCTTGGGATATATTCCTTCCAATTTATCCAAGGTTCCAAGGGAAATTATTCCATGTAAATGTCCTCTTTTCACCACTATTCCTTTCCTGTAAAAAATGTGCCTTGCTTTAATTTTTTTCTTTCCTTACATGAAATATCTTGTTTATTTTTCCCTCCTGTCTTTGCACCCCCCTTGCTGTGGTTGCTTCTCCTGCTGGTGCTGCATTGCTGGTTGCCAGAGAAATGTTTTTCTTTCACTTTTATTGTAATTTATCGATTTTTTCCCCCCCTTATGGGCCCAGAACCTTTTGCTTCTACCAAATGAGGCACCAGGCATGAACAACACACTATATGAAACTTAGAGAGTTAAAATGAGGGGGATATGCCCAAGTTGCACACAGTCAGTGAGAACATGAGAGGGCCTGAGCCACAAAACAGAAGCCAGCAGCATTATCTGTCTGACTTCTTCCTCTCCTCCCACACACTGGGGATATTTTTTCTCACACTTCTGAGGGTTTTCTGCCTCCCCTGCTACCTGGCTGCATAGCCAGCAGTCCTGCCTGTTCCTCTCTCCACGTGTAAATGGGTTGTGATTTGCTGGATTCAATCACTGCTTCCTCTCCAGAGGCTCTGGGAAGGAGAGCCATGAGCATTAACTTCAAGGAGTTTGCACCATCTTGTCTGCTCCTGATGTAACTCCCTCCTGGCCATGCTCACAGTCCTTAGGGAGAACTTTAATTGCTATTTTCAGGGAATCTCTGTGGAACTGGAGGGATTTCTTTCCCCTCCAGCCCTTCCTCAGAGTACCATGTTACTATATCCCCCTTTCCCTGACCTATTTGGTTTTCACTCCCCATTGTGAAGGGCAATCCCCACACATGCCAGGATCTCCATGTGATGATGTGGGAGGGCACATTCCTCTCCATTACCTTTATGTGTTATCTGAGATTATGTTTTCTCCAACAAATCCCATTGGCTTCAGAGTTGCATGATTAGAGATCTTATAAAACACAGTTTTTGGGGGACTAATGTGTGCTAAATCTGCCCCCAAGGATCTCTTCTGAGCTGACCCTGTGTTTTCAGAGACCTCCATACGCAGAAAACTTGGCATGTGGACTGGACAGTGTTTTGCTACAGTGCAAAATATGTTTGGCATCAATTTAAATGAGAAACACAAAATTTATTCAAATATTTCAGTAGATGTTGTCACTTTTATGCTCAGCTACCAACCCACAGGTCCCTCCTGCCACTGTCCCCTCCCACCTCCAGTCCCTTGACACACCTGTGTGTGCAGCAAGAAAGGAATTGCATCTGTTAGTGCCCAATAATGTTTAGGACAAAAGTCTTCCATAAGGAGGTTTTTGGAGTTTTAAGCTGAGAAAAGCCCTTGTGGAACAGAGTGCTGCTCTGGGGCTGAGTCTCCTCAGCACTGTCATAGAAACAATTATTTATATGTTGTTTTTTCCAGGTTTTTTTTTTCCCCTGACTGCAGGACTGAAAAATAAAAACAAAACCACAAGGCAACATTTAAAGTATCAGCATCTTTTCCTGCAGATTTATTTTTTCACAAACACAAACCTTCAGAGACAGAAAGATGCTCGTAAGGATATATACATTATCCTTCATAAGTATGGGCTCAAGAAGTTGTGTTGGATCCTCCAAGTTTTTCTTACACCTACGACCATATTTCATCAATAAATTTGCTATCTAGACAGTACACAAAACTAAAATTGGACCAGCAGCTGACAGCCTGGGGACTGAGCTGGGGACTGTCAGAGCTGGCAGTGTTTGCTAATTGAGTTAAAAGAAAAGATATCCTTTTCCTTAACTGGGGGAGAGTCTGACACATTTTCTGGGGTTATGGAAGAAGGGACACACACACTCACACACACACAAACCCAAACATTTGCCAAAGGGTCTCTCTGCAAGCAGCAAGACCGGCTCAGATTCAGGTACCCGAGAGCTTGCCTGGTTCAGAGTGTGTTATTTGCTTTTTCACAGTCAATAGGCAATCGTAGATGACAACAAAATATTGGATCTCGCCTGCAGCGCCGTGGAGCCTTTTTCTTTAATGTGCCAGCACTGAGAAAGAAACTTCCACAAGTTGTACAAATCACTGCTGGTCAAAAGAAAACTTCGCTGTTGCATGAAATGCGAAGTGGCACCGTAGATACAACTAATGGAGCTATCATGGGCATAAAAGTAACTCTCAGGGCACCTCAAAGGGATTTGTTCCCTTCCTTTCAGCCTCCCTGTCTTGCAGGGACATTTTTCATTGCCTGTCTGAGTCCCCACTCGGGCTCGTTGTTAATCACCAGCGCTGGGGGAGCGTGCTCGGAGGGAGCTGGGACAATGCATCATCTCAGGTGGGGATAATCCTGAGCTCTCTGTGACCTTGGGCTTGCTGCAGACAGAAATGCTGTGCAGGAGGGTTTGGGGATCTGCTTGTGGCAGGAGGGTTCAGCTCAGGCAAGGGATGGGGAATGCTGTGCTGTGCCTCTGAACGAGGATGGAGTCCAGGCACACTCCCACATCCAGGTGCAAACTGCTCCCAAAACAATGGATGTGCCATGACAAGCTCCCAGCCCATCTTTAATATGCCAGAAGCCCCTTTGTGAGGAGGAGAACCTGATTGTGGAAATGGAAGCGGAAACATCATTACATTTTCAGAGTAATGAGCTTGGCCCCCACCCTGTAGCTAATTAAAACTGTGGAAGTCTTATTTCAGCTGTAATCAACCTAAATCTTAGCTACAAGCACTGCAAATATTTTTTTCAGTGTATGTGGCTTTGCTTTTTGGTTGGTAAGTGAGCAGGGGAGGAGGCAGTGTCTTTTCCTCCATGGCAGGAGCTGTTTGAGTTTATTCCTTGGCCATGCAGGGGATGTGGTTCCTGCAGGGACAAACACAGCCCTTGTGTGTTTATTTAGAGACACTTACCAAACACACAGATATTTCAGATATTTCAGTGCTTGGGGGTTTCAGCCTGATCTAGGATGAGCAGATATCTTAACCATAATAATCAAAAAGATAGAAAAACAGGTAACTTGTCTCTCTTGAGCTTCAAATAGGAATTGGTTCAAATTTTAGGTGCGCTGTTTCTTACTTCATCCGTGTTTCCTGTTCTCTCCAGCTGAGCCACGTTAATGCAGGGATTGAGATCCCCTTCCCAGCATCTCTAAATGGATGGAGGAATCCTCCTGAGGCAAACCTGAGGTGAAGATGTGTAAGAAAAACCTCAATTTAATATTCTAATAAGAATTAGGCATCCAGATTCCTTTAACAGCTTTGCAATATCAGACGGGAAGCACAAAGGGATCTTCTCCCTAGCTCAGGGGCACGACACACACTGCACCACACACACAACTGCTCTGGCCTTCCCCACTCTTAGCAAATTATGGTTTCCTACTTCAAAAGCTCAGAATTGTATTTATATCACGAAACAAGGAGCAGTGGAAAAAAAAAAAATCCTGATTTTTCAGAAAGCTGCAGTCCTGGCAGGCGGGCAGATGCTGCGTGTGCTAATAGTGAAAATACAGAGAGACATTTTCCTGCTTGCTTTTCTTTTTGGTGGGGGGAAAAAAGGGCACGTTCAAGGCACTGAGCACACAAATGTGTGCACACACAAACCCTCCAGCCTCTGCACATGTATTCACCAGGGGTTCAAATTAAACTCCAAATCGTGCAAGCGTGATCTGTATAGATTAGAAGTGGGCTTAGATTGCAATTAAGTCAAGGGAAGTCAAGAGCTTAGATAACGATTATCATTTTTTCCTATTTGGAAGAACCAATTGAAAAAAAAAAAAAAGAAATAAAAAGAAGATTAAAATACAGTATATCTGTGCACATGCACTAATGAATTGTCATTAAACAGTTCCTTCCTTATTGTCTAAATGGAGATACTATGAAATATTTGTAATTAGCAACACAATTTATTAAAGCTGCCCTATCTTGGCTTGGTGCTGTTTCACAATCAAATGCAGTTTGGGATTTTGCAGCCAACCATTTTTTAATCACCGGAGCACTTCATTTTTAGTAAATCCAACCCTAATTTTTGTTATCCCCTGCTGGGCTTTACTTGAAAAAAAAAAAAAAAAGTTTAATTTGGTTGAGATCCCCTCAAAATCATCTCTGCTTAATGCCTCCCAGCCTTCTGCAGTCTGCCTGCCCGTTTTGTACAAAACACACACGCAAGCAGTAATCAGCAACTATACCCCAGCCTTGCATTAAATGTCAGTTTTGAGCTTTGAGATTTTTCATGTGCTTTTGAAAAGCAGGGTGTAGCAGGATGCAGCCCACATAGGGGAAAAAAAAAAAAAAAAAAGGAGAGAGATATACAGAAAAATAGTGTTCATTATCGGGGAGAAGTAAGTAAATGATAAGAGATGATTTAGAGATCCGGAATGTAAAATGCATGATGCAAACGTTCAGAAATGGACTGCTCCTACACTATTAGGAGTTGAAGGTCATGCCACATGTCATTGGAAAGGTAATTTTCTCTAGATTTTGAAATAGGATCTCAGATTTGACCTATGCCCTCTGTGTCCAGAACATCTGGGCATCCTTAATGCATCTATTTCTTTTCCTTTTTTCCTTTTCCCTTTTTTTCCTTTTTTCCTTTTTCCCTTTTTTCCTTTTTTCCTTTTTTCCTTTGTTCCCACAGCAGCAGGACAGTCCCTAGTTTGGAAAAAAGAGAAAAAGAATGGCCAGATTTCAGTTTTAGTCTTGCTGTGAACTTGTAGGAGACCCTGGACAAGTCATTCCATGCCTTTCAGTTCCCCCCTGTCAGTAAGATGGATTTGGTATAGAAATGCCCAGATAGCTCATGCTTAGGTCTCAGTATTTGATTAATTAATGCTCATGAGTTATTTTGTGATGCTCACATGAAATAAGTTATTCACAGCACATTCAGACGTGCTTCCATTGCTTTAACAGCTTGGAGAATGAGATCTGTTTCCCACAAACAAGATACCTTTATCCATACCAATAGGTATCTAAGTGTGATTCCACAGGGTGCAAAATTATGTGAATGATTTGAAATACTTTTATCAGATATTTTTCATTACCTTTTGAAACAGATTTAAGATGTCCTTCTCTTAAATCTTCTTCTCATGCTGGGCTCAGCTAGAAATATAAATGTTTACTGCATCTGGAAGCCAAAGCATCCAAAAATACAATTCTCTTAGGGGAATATAGTTTCAGTTTCCCTCATCTTTAGACTGGGAAAAGTGAGGTTTATTTGTAGAGACTAAAGGAGGAAGAGAAGTGGAAAAGCTTCCAGACAGTTCCTGCAGACAGATTTCCTCAATATTTTGAGACAACCTCTCCATGCAAGACACAATTTTCTATTCTGTGCAGAAATCTAACTCCTCAGCATACTTGGCTTCCTGATTTCCAGGGAAATCTTCAAACACCAGAGGCCAAAATTGCTCCAAGGCTTAAATTAAAATCCTTTGCCTCAAAAAAAAAAAAAAATAGCTCAGTTCACATTCCTAGTAATGCTGCAGTGTAAGGAGGGTGAACATCCATAAAATAAATGTTTTCCCAAGGGTAAGAGCAGTGTTTGAGAGGAGGGTGCTCACTCTGCTGGTGCTGGGCATTTACACTGTGGCTGGTGAATTAAATCAGAGGATAAAATCAGACTTAAAATCATTGGTGCTTCAAATCTGCTTCAGCATCAGCCTTGTCAGGGGTCTGTCTGCAGCAGCACAGACCTGGGCAGTGCTGAGCAGAGCTCTGCTCCTCTGGGATGCTCTGAGAGCCCCACGGCAGCCTGGGCTCCTCTGCTGCCCCTGCAGCTCCCCTGCCTGTTTGTCTTCTCCTTATGGATGGGCCCAGCTAATCAGCCTGATGGCCAGAAAACATAGAAAAACATTTAAATCTCTCTCCCTCCTTCAGGAAAGCTTTTCCCTACCATGGGAAAAGGGTTCATGATTCTGACTGGGGCAGAGAGCAGGGGGATCTGTACTCAGGGGCAGAGCAGCTCTCTGCAGACATGGACTTGGGGTTCACATCAAATTCCCAGCTAAACATCCTGTCTAAGGTGAACCTAAAAACAAAGTCATCTTGCAAATGGTTCCCCCAGCAGGTTGAGACATGCTGTTGAGGATAATGTGAACTCCCTGCAGTCTCAGAGAGACAGGGAGAAAGCAGCTGATTTCCATATCTTAATTAAAATTTCCATTAATCCCATCTGAGGCCTCATAACTTCAAAAACTTGGACAAAAAACCCCAACACTTATTTCTGATAAATATTTGAGACTAATTGTTGGGAGGTAGCAGACATCTCTGGCTGGTGAATACCAACGAGCCGTGGGTGCTGCCGGCTGTTTGAAGGGAACAGCCAGGGCTTTGTTTGTTTGTCCTCTGAAAATTACTGAGCATCTCAAATGCCACAGATAGGAGACACAGAAAACAATGTGCTGGGCTGAGCAGGGATCCTCTAGGATTGTTTGGAAGCTGCTTTTGTGCCTTGTAGGCTCCTACCTGAAGGCTCAGAGCCCAGGTGCTTCCAGAACCTGGGAGCTGCTGGCTCAGGACAGCGCCTCTTAATGATGCTCTGTCTTTATCCTCCTGCTCAGCAGGGTGTTTCTACAAAAAAGTATGAGAATCAGAGGCTTAAAAGCAAAACACAGTTTCCCCAACCAAACTCTGAGCCTACATGAAGTGATTTCGGAAGGGAGATGTGTGGTGTAGAGGTGCTGATGGCAGTGGAGAAGATGAACATTCAGAACGTGAGCTGGCATTGCCTTCCCCTTCTGTCCATCCCAGAGTCATGGGCTGCAGATTTTCCTTATATTTAATGCCTCCATGTGGGATGGGAAAGTCACCACTCTCCTGGACAACCATCAGGAACCCAGACAAAATCACAATTTTTCCCTCTGTGGAAGGACACAGGCTTTCCCCTCCTTTGAACCAAGATCACGAGCAATATTTATTGACACTCTGCCTCACTTCTGCCAGTTTTTCCATCTTCCCATAGCTCCTGCAGCTTTTGTAACAGTGACCAAAAAGACATTCCTAAGGAACCAGAAAAAAGAGCACATTTAATGCCTGGCCATGGGAGATGGCTCAGAAATAGCAAGATTTAGAATGGCAAGAAGAAAAAACACAATGAAGTTTTTCCTTTGCCATTTAAAACCATGTTTCTGCCCTGTTCCTGGGGGATGATCACCAGAGTCTTGAATGTCCTTTTGCACAATGCTGAGATCAAAACCCAAAGCCCATCTTTAACAACCCCACTTCCCCTTCTGCCCCCTTCCTTTGCTTCCCAAATCTGGCACTGGTTTGGAATAAGAAAATATTAATTTAGGCTTGGGAATAGCACAAAGGTATTGGGTTTTGGCTCTTTCTCCCACACCATTCAGCTTTATAGACAGTTTAACAAATGAATTTAATGATCTTTCACTTAATTTTAAATGCTATTAATTAAATTCATGGAAAGAAGCATTTTTTACTGTTTGAATGCATGCAGGGGTAAGCAAAATGCTTTCACATTTCTGGTGATCACCAGGATGTATTTGGACATGCAGAGAGAGGACTCTCCATCCCTGTTTCATGTCTTTTCAGACACATGGGGGAGAAATGGGCCAGGTAACAAAGCTGAAGGGGGGTGGAAAACAGAGCAGAGCTTCAGCTGGGGCAAGGCTGGGAATTTGTGTGCGTGCTCCTGCAGGGCACAGCTGCCAGGGTGTGAGCTGGGACAGGACACAGCTCCTCTCCTCGAGTCACACAGAGCAGCAGCCACAATTAAACCCCAGTGCTGAGCCCAGGGTAGCATCCTCAGGATGAACCAGCACTGAGAATGGCAAACTGCAAAGGAGCCTCTGACGGGCTCTCCTGGTCATAGATCACCCCTGAGTGACAGAAAATTGGACACACATCACAAGGAAGGCAGGGGAGAGCTTTGGGGAGGGGGGAGGAAGGGGAAAAAGCAACCATTCCTAAAAGGAGCCTAAAATCTGCCTGGTTGCTAGGGAAGTGGGACTCCTGGTAAGTCATTTCAATTTGTACCTATATTTATAACAGTATGAAGATACGTTTTATAATCTGTGTAATAAAGAACCTCATCAGCAACTTCTCAAAGAAACTTGTTATTACAGAGAATGACACTCTAATTGCCTCCAGACATTTAGCTTGTCTAGTGAGTGAAGTAACCTGATAAGCTATTGAGCTATTAAGTGATGTAGAATCAATTAATGTAGTTAGATAAGAAAGTAATACCCTACCTAGGTTAACTAAGTAGTATGTGTCAAACGAGTCACTATTAATTCAGGTCCAGAACAGCATAGTAGACCTGAATAATTCTCAGTAACCTTCATTAAATTGAGGGGATTGCATTTTGACCAAAGAAAACTTGTTTTTCAAAGACTTTTTTGTGGGGAAAAAAAATACAGAATTCATTACCAAGCTCATTTTTTTTCCAGTAATATTCCATATAAATTTAAAGCATAAATTAGTGAATAGCAGTGCTGCAGAGATGGATTCTTTTGAGTTTTGGGAAGAGTGTGAGACATAGGGGGAACACACTTTGAACTGGGAACAGGAGCTGGATAAATGGGATTGGAGCTGCTCGTGTCACCTGGTGCAGGTGCAGGCTCACACACAGAACCCTCAAAATCCTCTCGGGCCAGGCTGGAGGAGCTGGGCTGTCAGCAGGCAGGGCTGACATGGGGACAAGGTGACAGATGGGGAAGGGTCGCTGTGCCTTGTGTAGATACAAGCAAGGAATGTGTGAGGCCCGAGTCCCAGCTCCAGTTAATTTTGTCCCTGTCTGATCTAGCTCGGGGTGTGATTATCTGGAGTGTGTTAGAGCAGAGGAGAGGAGAATGGGTGAGAAATTATCATCCTGTCTGTCTCACCACCGCTGCAGGTTTGCTCTCCTGATATATTGTCTCTGTAGCTGGGGAGTGCAGAGGGAGGTTAATGAATCTTAAAACATTTGTAAGTGGCACAGTGTAGCTCCAAGCAAGCCGGGGTTCTGGGGAAAGCCTGCATTGCTGTGCTAATGTGCTGCTCAACAAGAGCTAATTAGCCCAAGCTGGGAGCAGGAGCACCAGGGGACACGGTGGCACTGCCAGCTCGGGGCACAACTGTGCTGCCTCCAGCCCTGCTCTGCCACCTCTCTGCTTTGGACCCCTTCCTCCATCTCCTCGAGTTTTTGGAAAGAGATGTTTTCAGCTATTAAATTACAGTCACCCAGGGGTTGTTCTCGTCCGTGTTTCTGGCTGTCTGGTTATGCCCAGTATTTTATATAGATGTATAAATATGAAATCACAGAATATCCTGAGCTGGAAGGCACACACAGGGATTCGTGCCCTCCTGCAGCATTTGGAGATCCCTGTAATGTGTGAGCCAGGGTTTAAGACTGAGTCCAGGAATATTTTGAGACTTTCTTCCAAGATTAGGTCCATTGTGGAAAGGGTTGTTGAAGGGCTCAAAGCAATGTGTCAGAGGTGGGGCAGCACCTTCAGGCACTCATGGGTCAGTTGGCATTAACAAGACCTGGTGTAGTTAGATAACAAACTTGCCTAAAGCTCTTCATAAATCCTTGGAATGGGTGCTTGCAACTTTGGAAATTCGCAGTCCTTCAGAAATTTGGGCTTGTAGGGGGAATGACAAACTCTTGCTGGAAGGTTTATTGCATACTGCATTGTGGATGATCTAAGACAGAAGAATATCTGGGGAAATATTACCATTAACACCCCTAAAATGTCCTACATTGGTGGTGTAGCCACATAGAGAACTTGGTATTTCTCCTGTGAAGGACCACAGCAATTCCCTGTGGACCACAGGGCAGCAGTAAAAGACCAAGCAGCTGAGGGAAATGCAGAAAAATAAATATATCAGTAGTGAATGTTGTAGTGCTTCCTCTCGAGCATTTAGATGTGGTACAGGATTGGAAATTTTGTTTCTGATCTTCTTTAAACATGAACAACCCAGAGCCATCTGAACTGATTTGCTTAATGTGCTGTTCAGCATTCACAGCATAAATTGAATTGTTAGCCTCTCTGTCTGTGCATTTGAATGTTTTGATTCTAATATTACCAGCAGAGCAACCTTCCCTAACTGGATTGTTCTCACAAGTAATGTTGATGCTTTGCACTCCCACTCAATTGATGTCATTGGGGCTACTGGCAAGAAGGTGCCTGTTAGAGAGAACAGGCTGAGATCAAATAAGAGCAGAATGACAAATCAGAAATATCTCATTTTTCATCAATGTCCTTTATTTTAATTTTTTTCCTACCAGTTTCTAGTTATTCACTTCTGGCAGGGGTGGGCTTGCAGATGCTTTATCGACAGCTAAAACTTCTGAGGACCTAACTGGGATGTGGCTGCACCTTCCCCCAGAGCAGAAATGCCCATCAGGAAGGGTTTGGAGCTGAGCTTCTGCCCCGTGACACTCGTGTGTGTGCACAGGTTTGTGTGCAATACTGGGAGAGAGCCCAGCTCTGCCCGTGCCAGTGGGTGCAGATTGTCCACAGTGCTGGAAAACTGCATTTTCTGGGCTGGCTGAGCTTCTCCCAAGTCATCTCCAGCACATATGGAGCCACTGTAACTCTGGGATATTTAGTTAGATATTTAGATGTTTAGATATTTAGATATTTAGATATCAGTGTCAGAATTTCAGTTGACTTGAAATTCCAGAGCAACAGGCAGCATCTTGTGAAATTCTGGAGAGGAGTTAAAGCAGGAGTTGTTTGGGAAGTTTGAGTCTGCAAGACCTCGTGGGGTTGGTGTTTTAGTGTGGGGGGAGACGTCCCCAGGTGTGTGTCTGGTGCAGGTATCAGCACAAAGCTGGGTCTCTGTGAGCTGGATCTCAGTAGCAAACCCACGTGGCTGCAAAAGACACCAGCAGGGAGCAGAGCCCTGGGGAGGAGAAGTGACAGCACCACCACATCCATAACAGAACAGGATATGCAAAAGTTGTGTAAAACACCATGGAAGACAAGCACGGGGTTTGGGACACAGCAGAAGTGAATTTGTCACTCCCAGATCTCAGCAAAGTCTCTTCCCAGAGAAAGGGAAACACAAGACTCTTCTCTGGGATCCTTCTATGTTGTGACCTGTAGTTTTTAGTCCTTTCCAGAGTTTGATGTTTCATACGTAGACAGTTGCCAGGGGAAATTTTGCTTACACTGTAATTTTCCATTTGCTGCTCGACTTCAGACAGATGAGTGCAAACTGTTCTCTCTGCAACTCAGGAGATAATTTTGCAGTCAATGTGAACACTGTGAACCTTCTAATTTATTTTTTTTTCCTCTAATAGCAGTTTGGCAAATCGAAGTGTCTGTTCATTTAGGCAGGCAAAACACCTGGGAGCCATGCAAAAAAAAATACACATGCATAGAGCTGGACTCTGAGCTGGCTGTGTCTCAGATTAGATATTCTCAGTGATTAGGGGTATTGAACATTTTCCATTTTATCTTGTCTGCATTGAAGGAGAAGCATCGAGGGTGACTTTGGAGGGAAGGAACTAACACACACACCGTTTCTAAGCACTTTTATTTACATAAATTCCTTTGCCTTCTTTTCCAACATCATAAGACATTGGTCATCAAGATAAATTCAGAAATCTGGCCACTACTGAGAGGTCAAATGGGGAAAAAATGAGAAAGTGAATAATTGTGCTTTGCATGGTAGAAGTTAGGGAGATGTGATAGCATTTCTTGCCTTTCAAATAAGTTTCATTTTAAGCCAAGAAACCTAACGGTGGGACAGCAAGTAAGAGAGATGGATTTACCCAGACAATAATTTGGTGGGACAGCAAGTAAGAGAGATGGATTTACCCAGACAATAATTTTTAATTAGTTAAAAAAAACCAGTAAATCTTTAGACAGTCACCCAGACTGCTTTATCCACAGTAAATAATAGAAATAAACTCTCCCCTCTACTCCTGCCTTGCACATATCCAGGCACATGCAAGCCCAGGTTAGCAAAGCCACACTTCCTTTTGTTCTCTTTGTTCCCTTTGTTCACTATGCAGTAATGAAAAATGACAGCCATATTTATTGTAACATTCCTCCAGGAATGCAGAGATAATTACCTGCCCTTAGCATGGGAGAGCAGAACGAGCGTGAGCTCTGTCTCCTTCCAGCTCCCAGCAATCCAACTGTGGCCTTGGAATGCCACTGAAAAATGTTGGGAGAGATCTACTGCCTTGGTTTTAGGGTTCATTTTTTGTCTCTTGCAAAACAGCAGCTGAGAAGAGCCCAAACACCTCTGTGAAAAGGGGACTGCTTTGAATTCCACCTGTTTCCTTGCCCATTGCTAAAGGAGAGGCCTCTGTGTCTGAAGTAGATTTGACTTTATTGATCAAACTGCTGTTTTCACCAGCCCTCCTGCACTGTCTGCCCAGACAGGTCTGCCTTCAGCCCTGGCTACTTTAGGGCTAATTCTGCTTTTCATTAAAGAAACCACAAACTTCTTATAATAGGGTTTGTGTTATTGCTGAAAAGTACTGGATTCGTTGGCATTGGAAATGAAAGCCTCTAATCTAACAAAATCAAACAATCATTTGGTGCAGTTAAGTGGGAGCTGGATCCTGTTCACCCTCCTGGTGTGGGTGGTGGTAATGATCCACAGCCTGACCACAGGAATCACAGAATCCCAGAATGGTTTGGGCTGGAAAGGACCTCAAAACTCATCTCATTCCAAGCCCCCTGCCATGGGCAGGGACACCTTCCACTAGACCAGGCTGCTCCAAGCAACGTGACCTGGAGCAATTCCAGGGATGGGAGAGGGACAATGATTCCCTTCCCAATGCATGGCTGGATGAGCTCTCCCTGTGGTGAGAACCCTGAGATCAAGAGAACTGCCCTTCCCTTCCTGCCTTGCTTGTTTGAGAAAACAGCCCCAGATGAGCTTGTGCTCAAGGTCCAGTGCAGAGAAAAATGTGGGCAAGAACAACCCATCCCAACAAGGTCTGTTCAGGTAACCAGGTGCCTCACTGCAGCTTTTTATGATTTTCTCCTATTTGTTTCCATTTTATGAAAATTTGGAAAGAAGACCTATTTAACTTTCATATGAAAAATCTCTTCATATCTTAATACTTTTGTTCTCTGCCTTTATTTCCTCACTAGCTGGGATTTTTCAGGCTGATTATTTTTAAGGTATTGAAAATATAATCCAGACAATATATTAAAATATAATTAAAAGTTTTATCATATTTGCAGCAGTGTGTTATGCCTAGGGAGGTTTTACAAGAGAAAATATATTTTTTCATTCTCTGTACAAGTGAGGGAGACTAACTGACTATTGGTGACCTTTTTTACTGGTAGGAAAGTGGAAACAAAAAGAGAAGGGATGGACTGTTGATGCTTCCAGGTGTTTTACCTGCACACCACATTCTGTGTGCTCCAGAACATCTCCCAGTGGTGCAGAACAAAAGGAGATAAAAACGAAGTTCACAGCCTGGGTTGCTCTGTTTCTCAGGCTGTGATAAGGAAGTTCTGGCACGGCAACAGCATGGGGATGGGGATGGCCAAGGGCTGCTGAGCTGTAGCTGATTCCCATGCCCTAATCCCCTGCCTGTGGAGAGCAGCAAAGCTGCTCCATGGCACAGCAGCTGCTCTTGGTGGGAGCTCATGGAGCTGGGAAACGCAGCCCTGCAAGTGGGAATGTATGGATTAGTGGGGCTGTGCATCCAGGGGAGTCCTTCTGGAGACTTTTCTGGGCTCAAAAGAACCTCCTCACCTTTGTTACACAATCCAGGATTCACCTTCCTGCACTGGGGTGAGCAGGAACTGGGTGTGAGCTGTGACTGTGCCCTCATGGGCCCCTGTCAGCTCTTTGCTGGGCATGGAGACTTGTAGCACACACAGATAGAACCAGGAAAAAAATGGGCAGGAATTCTGGGATTTGCAGCTGAACTCCCCAAATCTTGGTCTCTTACCTTCTCTAGCCCATACCCAGAAGGGGTTGCACTGGGAGTGCTGCAAACCCATTTATTCCTCAGTGACCTATGAGAGATGGGGGATTTGGAGGATGAAGGGTTAACTGGACAGTGCCATCATGATGGGAAAGTAATTAAAAAATAATAAAAAATATTCTACCATGTTACATTATATTGTGTTAATCAAAGTGCCCAAGTGGTTAAGGAACTTGATTCTCTTTATCCTTCTTCTCCTCTTTTTCTCTGTACCCCGAGGAACTATTTCTGTTCCTACAGCTCATATTTTCAACTGTCTTTAAATAAGTGTTTAATGGGATTTATAAAAACACCTGAGCAGGTTAGATAGGTTATAATTCCCACTGATTTCACTGACCTCTCTGTAGATGGGATACAGGCTCCTATATCACACAGGCTTATTTGAAAATATGATTTCAAGTATGCTGGAAAACGTTAGTCCTATTAGATTTGTGGTTTAAATTCTGGGAGGTACCATCAGAATGGGGCTGGTGCATAGAAATATAAATAAAAACTAAAAGCATGTATATGTGTTGGTACCTGCCTCTGTATATGTGTGTGTGTGTGTGTAGTCTTTATTGGTGGCTGAAAACCTGGTGCCTGCTCTTTGGTTTTCCATTTTAGCTGGCCTATTATCAGAGATTTCTGGAGTGTGAGTTTCATAAGTAGAGGTTATCATACATTGCAGGCCATCTCTCCTGCTGGGGAGCAAAATGAAGGTTTGATAATGAGATCGCCCAAAGGCAGATAAGAGCTCCAGCTTGCTGAACAGTCCCTCAAGGTTTCCTGTGATGGCAAAAAGGAGGGAATGCAATTTATTATCCTTCTCTCCTTGTACCTTCCCATTGTTTGAGAAGTCAAAGCAACAAACCACATGGGTTAAAAATAAATAAATTAATAACCAGAACAGGACAACCCTGTGTGTTGTTATTTTTCTCTGAGGAAGGAGGTCTGTGATTTGCTCTAACACCATGAAAAAAGTCTCTGAACTCCAAATCCTGAAATTCTGTTTAACAGACAGACTCTCCCCTCTCTGCTCCCGCCTTCTTCCCACTAGGATGGATATTCTAAAATGAGTCAAGTGCTTCATCTTGATAGAGGGTGGAGGATGGCTCTGTAACTGCTGCTGATAACCTCCCCATCTCCAATTCTGTTTGCTCTTCTTTCATGCTAAATGCTACAAAGTGCATTACAGGAAAGGGAAAGGTCAGATTTAAGCCGTAAAACATGGAAGATTCCGAGCTGAAGTTGCCACATCATTAAGTCACAGCATCTTCGTGCTTATGTTTTCTAGCACATATGGTATATAAAATCACCTAGTGTTTCACAACCCTCTTAAATAATTAGGCACAACAGGGTTTGCTGGGTGACCACCTGGATGAAGTCAAAACAGTGGCATCTGCATCAACCAGATGGGAGTCTGCTCTTCGCTGCCATCAGGAAATGGACAGCCAACTTCCACTCGAGTGAACCAAAAGCTGCCTTCTCCCAGACAAGAAAGGGGAAGAGCAGAGCAGGAGAGAGCAATAAATGTGTCTTCCTCCAAATTTCAGGTTACTGAGTCTCTACTGAAACCTCAAGGAGGAGATCCTGTCCCCAGCTGGAGAAGCAGCAGGGAGGAGGTGAGTTGGATTTGTATGTCATCAGCAAACCACACACCTGGCAAAGTACGTGGCAAGCTGAACAAAGGTTTATGTTTTTATTTGGTTTTCTCGTTTAAAAAAAAATACAGTGGGAGAGGGAGAATATTAGCAATTTACTGTGAGGCTCCATTAGATCAAATCAGTGCCAATGATAGTCACTTATTTCCTCCATTTCGTAATGATTTACTCTATAAATTAATGTCTGCCTATTTAAATGCCCTCAGTGATTCAGTGCTGGGTGCCATGGCAATAAGTGACAGGGACTGGGGCTGAACCCACCAGTCATGTGGCTCTCAGTGCTGTCATTATGTGCACTGGTAATGGGGGGCTACGTGGGAACGCAGACAGATATTATGCAAACATATACTGACTTAAGTATCAATCTGTCACTGGTGTAACTCACGGTAATGGCCCCACCAAAGTCATTACACAGGAATATGCATTACAGCATGTTAAACATCTATCATGGGTGCAGCTTCACAGAAGCCATGGGGAAGATGTAAGGAGGTGCCAACATCCAGATCTGGAGGATGCTCAGGTGTAAGGGGTTTAATTCAGCAAAGCTCTAAAGGAACGTTCCTTTTTCTCCCACTTTGCGCTCCAAAAAAAAGGATCTGAAAAAAAAGTCTCCCAGCCTTAAGAAGAGGGAAAAAAAGAAAATCCTTTTGAGCGTGTGTGTGTGAAGCAAGCAAGTTCACTGCAGCAGTTCAATTCCAATCTCTGCTTCACAGGCACAAACAGGGGTTTGGTGGGACAGCCTCAGCCTGGCTGAACTCCACAGCAATTTTCGGGTGTGATCCCTCCTCTTGTTACCCTTAGACGTTGTTCAGCCTGATTTTGTGGTACAGAAGTGGAAGGAGCAGGCAACTTCTGTGTCCCTCTTCAGCTGACCCATACTCTCCCTGACACACTGATGGGGTGTTAGCCCGTCCATGGCCCAGATCAGTCCTGTTTCCATTATCAATCAGGACACCTCACTGGCAGGAGCATTCATTCCTCAGTTTCGTACAGGATCTTTCCTCTTTCTGGTGAGGAAGATCCTGCTCATGTCCAGGATAAAGTACCTCTGGACAACACCAGTGACTTAGGATAATCTTTCCTCTGCTGCATTTTTGGTTGCTTTTCAAAGAGCAGTGCTGCAGCACTGGCTCAGTGAGAGAAGGCAGAGAGTGTCTGGCATGGCCAGGGGGATATTTCACTGCTCAGTGCAGACTTGGCTATTTTGTTAGCATAATATACATCCTTCAGCCAATCCAATGGATTAGAAAAGCACTCTACTTAAAGGTTAAATAGTGGATATTGCATCAACATGTATGGGAGGTGACACACAAATCCAAAGCAATCCGCAGCGCTTGGCTCAGTCTCCAGCCAGCTCGGCGGTGCAGCCAAGGGTAAATGCAAGAGCACAGATTTCTAAAGGGAGTTTACCCACCGCTCACTGCTCAGCCTGTGCACTCAGCGGTGCATTTACTCACTTTTTTTGTGTGCTAAAGCAGTACTGATACAGCTCACAGCATCCTCCAGCAGTTGTATAGAGGGTCAGGAAAGAGGCTTAATAGACTGAAGGTGCCTGAATGCAGTGTTACAGTAAGTAACCAGCCCTCGTGAAAAAAAGAGACTGGTAAAAGAAAAAGCCCAGAGAACAAACACTGGATCTGTTGTGCTGTTACCATTTAACCTGCATTCACTGCCAATTGAAATGCACTTTACATTACTTCAGTCAGATACTTCAAAGGAAATCCTGGAGATGGGAGCACTTAAGCAAGAGCACTTCTGGTGGTAATGTGTGTATTTGAAAGCCTGGCAATTGGGAAGGTTGTGAATGCCTCAGCGTATCCAAATATAGCTGTAGCTTGTTATATGTAAACGGCAAGACTCATTCTGATATTCCTGCTCCTATCCTGCCCTTCCTTCCCTCAAAACAGTGTGATTCCTCCATCTGTCAGCATCTCCAGTATTTGTGTTTTCATGTAACAATGTTCGCCTGGGCACATTATTCCACACAGCAGCTCGGTGAGAAGAGCTGGTACAGTACCAAGTTATGAAAAACCCAAAGGAGACATTTGGGAATGGCTCTTTTAGGGAAAAATTGCTGCTTCTGCAGTACTGCCTGAGCCTTACAGAGCCTAAGGGAAGGCCATGAAAATTAGCAGGAAAAGGTGTAAAGCAGGTGAAAGGATGTAGGATCCTCAATTCATCGTTATTAAATCCTCTGAATGAGATCACCTACATGGAGAGCTACTGTATTTTAATTTCTGTGGGCTGGGGGTTGAGCCTATGTCCTACAAGGTGGGGTGAGGGGTGTTCACCTCATCCCCTCGTGCCCTGACACTTGCACAGGATAGGAGAGCAGGCAGAGCCTGTGCCTGCAACAAACAGTTTTGTGAGTTTGCTGGGACATAGTCCCAGTTCCCATCACACACTGGCACCTGTTGGGGCTGGAGAGAGTGTGAGGGGTGCACAGGAAGGTGGAACATGGCAACACTGAGACTCAAAGCACTCCCGGCTAACTGAACATTATCAAAGGGTGGATCTGCAGCAGCTCACTCTGAAATACAAAAAGTACAGGACCAAGGGACATACCAGATACATCACATGGCCAGGGCTGCCTGTGACATGTTGGACAGCATGTGAATAAATCCCAATGACCCAGGGAAAAATATATCAGCCAAACTTTTCTGGTTAGCTTCCTGGAGAAACGCTGTTCCTTCACAGCCCTTCTGCATCTCTGTGCAATCCAGTCTCTGTTGTCATGGTGGATGAGAATTTTAAGATAAGTTCCTTTTGTTTTCTTGGAAAGAAACCTCTCTTTATGGAGTGGGTTCATGAAAAGTAGCTGTGAATACCTGGCTGCAAAATAAGGGAGTTTGAAATCCTGGAGATGGGGAGAAGAGCCACAGCTGCTCTCTTCCCCTCAACACAAATGGCAAAGCTGTGAGAACACACTGACCTTTATTCAACACTATTAAATGCCATGTAAATAAATAGCTAATTCTATTTAGCAGCGTTGCTGCATTTATCTCGCTGTGGCCACAGTCAGGTAAAATTCCCCTTTGCTGACCCGAGCACGTGTTGACACATCTAGGGCTGTGACATGCAAAGGAAAGGTCCTGCTTGCTCCATCCCTGAGCAAGAATGGCTCCTCTGTCCCTCAGCAAGGATGTTTTCTTCTTGCTCCAAACTAATACATCCATTTTGGACAGCTGACAGGCTGGTGTTGCTGCCAAAAATTGAGGAGTGGGGAAGGTGGAGGAAAGGTTCTGTGCTCACTGTGTCTGGGATGGTTCCTTCTTTGCAGCAGGAAAATCAGAGCAGTGTCTGTCCAGACAAAGCACACAACAAACCTCATCCAAATCAGGGATGTGCTCAGAGAGCAGCATCACTCAGAATTTATTGCAAACAGTCTGACAGCTCCACCTCCTCTGAATTTTGCTTGACTTGCAAAGGCAGTTGCAAAGACTCTGGTTCAGTCTCTGCTGATGCTATCTGTGGATTTTGAGAGTATAATGACATCTATTTTGTGCCATTCACATGTTCATCCATAGGGCTGGAATCTTCCTCTTCTGGGAAAAGCCCTCCCCATCCCACATTTCACGCTGACGTCCTGGGCTGCAGTCTGATCAGCCTGTGGGTATGGCACAGCTCCAAGCTGCTCAGGTGGTTCTCTGGAGATTTTAGCTGCTAAATATAAAATTAAAAAAGACTCTTCTGAGCATGTGCAAATAGTAATTTCACAAATGCATTTAGCACGGCCAAATTTGAACAGATTTTTATGGGAACTTCAAAAGGCATATTCCCAGCATCAAATCCTTCCACATCCCCCTGTAACAGTCAAAAATTGAACAGAGCAGATTGCTGTTCGTTCTTTCTTTTTTTTTTCCCCCTCAGAAATCTCTAATCACTATGACATAAATTTTTTTTCAAAATTTTCCATCAGAAAAATTCAGTCCAAACCACAAAATCTCGATAAAATCAACTAGAAAGGTCATCCTGGTTTTAAAACAGCTGTCTCCAAACACCAGGATAATGTATTATCCTCTTCTACCTCCCTCACAGAGTTCCTACACAAGGTTCCAACACATCTGGAGGCATTAATAGCAGCAAGCTGCCCATTTTGGGGTGATACCCTGGAATTTGGCCTCCCCCAGCTGTGTGCAGGCAAAGCAAACACCCCATGCATGAGACACCCAGCCCTGCATCATCCCAGTTTGGGTTCTGCAATTACTGCACTTTGGAGAACTCTCACTTGTGACTCAATGCTTCCCTCTGTAAAGAAGCAAGAATCCCACCCTCCTCCTAAATTAATTCTGAACTTATGAATTCCATAGACAAGGCAGAGAGGAAGTTAGTCATTGCCTCCAGAGCAGTGTTTGAGCAGTTTTCTGGAATTAAAATATCAAACAGTTGCTCTTTAAAGGAGCTCTGTGCAGGTGCACTTTGTGCACGTGGACACTTCAGGAAAAAAAAAAAAGGAATGTGAATATTTAGCCTAAAGATCATAAACCCATGTATATCCCCAAAGGAATCAAATTGGAATTGTTCAGGTAAATTTAATTTGACATTTCCAGGCTATGTATTACCCAAACCTTGCATGTTTAACATCTTCATGCTCCACAGTCTCCCTGAATGGCAGATTTCAGTGTCTCAGCTTTGGAAAGGACAGTCTCCTGGTGCTGTTATGTTGCTCCAGGACTAACTACTCATCTTCGTGGTCCTCCCTCCTACTCCCCCAGCTGGAACCTGCTCTTGGGAGAGTTTCCTATTAAATCTCCCCAAAGGGACACCCTTGACTCTGGCCATTTCTGATGCTATGAGCAGCACTAAGCTCTCTCACCAGCTTTATCATTTTTTCCCCTCCTTTCTCTATCTCAGCTTCAAAGAACCATTTCATCCTTATCTCAAACCAAAGGGCTGCATTAAGGCAGACTTGCTCCCTGTGCCCAGGGCCAGCACAGCCACCAGTCTTTCTTTCCAGCTGGTCCCCAAGGCTGTGGTTTGAGCGTGGCCAATGCAGGGAGCATCCCACAATTAGTCTGGTTTCCTCCTGCTCCCACATGCTCCTTGAGCATTCCCTGTCCTGAGTGCACTCTACTGATCCAGCACAGCCAGATGGATCCTGACCTGGAGCCCCACACCTGGCTCAGAGGGGAAAACAATGCTGCAAAACCTCTTTGGCATGATCAGAACTATGATTCATGCTCCTGTTTGAACTTAGGGAATAAAAATACTGGCCAAAAGAGAAGTCAGTAAACTAGATATTTTTGGAAATGACAATACACTGGAAAAAAGCAAATCTCTTATAGAGATTTGTTCCTACTGTACAAGCAAAGTAGCTTTGTTGCCATTTTATGTATCTTTTCAACAGATAAAGCTATGAAATATTTATAGCATGTTCAAGAGCAAACACAGACTCCAGGGAGGAAGCCAAGGCTTTTTAAAGTTCAGCTGGTACCCAAAAGTCCTGGGAACACCCCAGGAAGGGCCACAGTGCAGACAGGAATTTGTGTTTATTTGAATTTTTATCACCAGTTTATGTGTAAAGGCACTTCTTTAGTCCATAGGATGACATTCCCTACTCAAAGTAAGAAAAGCGGTAACATTTTTCTCTCTTTGCAGCATTGTCTCTTCCCAGCTCTCTTGACTTCTCTGGCAATCAGCAGGGACAAGTGACTGGGCAGAATCCCTTCTTGTTCTCATCTCCAAACCCCCAAAACTCTTGAACTGATTTTATTTTTAATTTAATAAAATAAAATTAATGCTTCAAATAGGAAACATTTGAGGACAAGTCTCGGTTCGGGCTGCTTTATTATGGCTGAGTTTTAATCCTCAGTGCATAAGAAGGATTATGCTGAGAACACTGACATCACCTTAAATATAGCAGCATGAATATGCCACTGTAATCAATCTTTTCAGCTTTTAATTTCAATTCAAGAAAGATGTTGGTTGAGAATATCTTCTTCCCCAGTCACCTTCCCCTGTCTCAGACATGCCCACACCCCCAGGCACCATCTGACACAGCCTTGCCAGTCAGGAAGGTGAAGAGGTGAAAAAATCTTTTACAGACCCAAAAAGAGCAGTGAAATGCTGGTTTTACCTGTTGCAATTGTCATTTGGAGAGAGGGGTGATAAATCTTGTTAAGCTGTAACAATAAAACAGGTTGACCAGTAAAATCTGAGCTCATACTGGGAAAATTTCTCCTTCAAAACTTTTTGGAGGAGACAGTGTGGAGGTGGAGGTGGGCTCAGTTCTTCACAGGATTTTGTTCCCACAGCTCAGGAAGAGGATGGAGCACTGCAAAGTATCCAGGAAAGAGATTTGATTTATAAGTGAAGCATCAGCAAATGTCTTAAAAGGTCTCCTGAGAGTTTGTAATACTCTGGAAGAGCTGAGAGTAATAAAATGAAATCCAATCGATGGCAGAGCCAAGTTTCTGTCCTGCCCAACACCAGCACAGTGAGTGCTGCTCACTGTGGGCAGAGGGGACCCTGCCGGGTCTGAATGCTCTGTCCAAAAGTGAGGAGTTGGGAATGGTCCTGCTCATGTTGAGGTCTGATGACCTTCATCAAGACAGCAGGTGCTTCACCAGGTACCAGAAACTTCCTCCTGACAGTTCTGGTATCACTTGGCACTCTTGTGATTACCCAAGGACTTTAATTGTCTCTTTGTCTTTTAGATTATCATGGAACTGTAGATTTATTCTGAGGTTTGGATGGTGACTAGAGTGATGATAGTAGCTAGATTTCTTGCAGAAATATCAGATGCTGGGAAATGGGTCTATAAATAACACAAATGTTGTGCTCAAGGAATATTTTTCTGGTTGTATTTTATGAATTGGAATTATGGTTATCATCAAAGTGCTGGAGAGCCAGTTACTACAGCACATAAAGATCACCAGCTTGGGCCTGCAAGTGATGTGCTGGTAGTGTCCTGTCATCTCAGGAGATGTGAAATGTTACAGCTCTCATTTTGCTGGGAAAAAAAATATATCCCAGCTAGGATATCATCCATCTTTTCCTGCATATGGAGCATTAGCACCACGTGTCAGTGGCAGCACCTGACACTTCCAGGCTGGCCTGATAACACAGCTCCCATCCCAGATCTGTGCCAGACAAACCTGTGGAGCAGCTCCAAAGCCGTGGCAGCTTTCATGGTACAGATCTGTGGATAAGAGCAGTCCATGGCTCTGGTGGGTGAACATATGCAAGGCAGCACAGAAATCAGGCTGCTGGAGCTGCAGCAGGCACCACAAACCAAAACCAAGTCTCTGTAGCCTTTAGGCCAAGACTAACCCTCACTAGACTAGTTAGGCAAAAGACCATTAGAGTCTTTCTGCTTTCAAGCAGAGTGGAGTAAACGCAAATACTTCTTTGCAAATTTGTGGTCCTGCTATTTTTTTGGGTTGGTTCAATCAGCATTGTGCTGTAGCATATGTTTTCTCAAAAGGGCCTGCCCAGGGCTGTTACCTACACATTGAGGGAAAAAATTACTTTTTGCATTATAATTCCTAGTTTGAAATGAACACTGCAGTCATTTTAAACAGGCTTAGCTTAGACTTGGTGAAATCTTTGGTTCAGCCTGGTCTGTCTGCTTTAAAGCTGTCAAACTGAAAGGAATTAAAGTGCAGAGAAAGTGATTTAGAGAAGAAAATGCAACCTGGCAATTTAACTTTGCTACAGGGATGAAGTTTTAAGAAATGATTTGCAGTTTGGGTGTCTTTCGCCTTGCGAGCCTGAGGTTGGACTCATTAAAGAAAAACAATTTTCACAAAATATTGAACACCCACCTTTGGAAAAGCCATTCTCAGCAGGTAGGTAAAGATGAAAAAAAAAATTTTTGGAAAAACTCAGCTCAGCCTTCAATTAAAAAATAATACAAATTAAGCCAGGTACAATAGAGAAATTGTCATAGTCCATGGGCTACAAGGCCAACAGCAGTTCTGAGAAAATACCAGTGGAAAGGCAGCAGTGATGCTCATGTTAGAAGGAGGTGGAAATAAAGAGAATTTTCAATTATTCTAAAGTAGCAGTCACAGAACAGTGGCAGAACAAGAGGTGGTCAATACTCTTTGGTTGTGAGGACAGAGACCAAGAGGTCTCCAGGATTTTGGGACTTGCTGCTGCTAGCTGTGAAGTAAGGCAAACTGGAGGACTTCTACAGGGATCTGGATGGGTCATCTCCCTTCAAGATGATCATTTTGGTAATGTTGGGACTCTTCTGCTTTAAGAAAATTAATTAGGGATTTTAAAGTCTTAGATGTGCATCTCATTTTTTAATTTAAATTGAAATAAATAAATAATTTGGAATAAAAACAGAGGGATCTGATGTAGTTTCCAACTATAAATAAAATTCTGAACCTAACTAAAACCCACTGATGGTGAAAAAGGAACTAGGAGTTCAAAATTCATCCCATTATTGTGCTCTAAAACATCATTAATAGGTATAGAGGTTTTGGCAAATCCTGTTATTTTAACACTACCCTTTCTCCTAAATATTTCATAGCTGGTTTTTATTTCTTTTTATTAAATAGTGGCTTTAGAAGGAAGATAAACTCCCTTTTGCTGATGTTCAGGAGCACAGGAGCTGCAGGGTCTAGCACGGGAGGTTTTTCTGCAGGATCCATAGGAATTATCAGGCTCAGCAAAGGGGTGAGGAGGAATCCCTGTGTGTGAGTGGCCCTGCAGGCTGGGTCAGCCCGTGGCTGTGTGTCCAGGCAGTGCTGCAGCATTGCATTTGCAGGGTGATAATCTCATGCTGATCAATTCAGAGCCCGGGCAGAGCACACCCTGCAATCCCCGCGCACGCAGAATAATAACGGCGCTTCCCGAGGAGTCCCATTCATCCCACTGGGACTCTCTTGTAATCAATATATTTGTTCCCAAATTATAGTGCTATTGGTCCAACTTGATCTTTATTCCCATGAACCAATTGTGTGTGCAGAAGGCCTGGAAACGATGCCACAGCCAGGGCTGCTCTCTTCCCACTCCCATTGTTCCAGGACTCCCGTCCTCGGAGTTATTGTTCAAGCTGCCAGTTATCTCTGAGTGCTCCCAGCAGATGTTGGGGGGAGGGGGCAATTTATTTATTTCTTTTTATGAAGTTTGCCTCTTTATGGGCCAGCCCTGACAAGACATTAACGCTCTTTGCTCTCCCCTACGCTGTGTTTTGCCTCCTTAAGTTGGAAAATATTTAGAGAGGAAAAAATGTGTTCTCTTGCTGTTCAAAATAATAATAATGATTTGCCTGTGGAAATTTCTTACTGACTTGAAAAGGAGCCCTAAATTTGCTGGTAGTAAATAAAGGACAATCCTGTTTTCACTACAGTCAGTGTAGCTGTTCTTGATGGCTTTCATGGGCGCTGATTTGGATGCAGAACTGCCCACAATGAGGTGTTTTTTGGTTTGTGAACATCCACCAAACTCCAGCATTTATTTTTGTCTGTGGTAGAACAAAACCAATAATCTGGGGCTGGTTTTTGAAGGCATAGGATTGTATCAACTTAGTAGTTTTCAAATCAAAACCTAGTTATCATAAGAAATTTTCTTAGATTTGGGTATGTTGGATAATATTAATAGATAGAAGAGACTTCTGAGCCATAGCCTGGTCTCTGGGGTGGTGTTCCTGGTCATAAGAGATGGGAGGTAAAGCTCCTTCTGAAGAAGAGCTTTTCACTCTACATCTTCTTGATGATCCACTCAACCCCAAAGCAAGTGATGGGGTATGACAGCTCTCTGTTTTCTGCTCTCTCATGTGCACACAAGAAATGAGCAGGGAAGCCCAGAAGAAAGCTGGTTAATGTGGATTTGTCTCTACAGAACATTTTACCCTTGATTGTAGAATCACAGAACCACAGAATTGTTTGGGTTAAAAGGGATGTTAAAACTCATCTCATTCCAACCCCTGCCATGGGCAGGGACACCTTCCACTAGTCGAGGTTGCTCCAATCCCCATCTAATCTGGCTTTGGACACTTCCAGGGATGGGGCAGGCAATGATTCATCCTGTTTTGGTGACATCTCATGAAGCAGACAATGTCCCAGCCAGTTCTGCTCTAGTGCAGGTGAAAATGCAGAGCACCTCTATCAACAAAGCCATGGCATCCACAGGGAGAGCTCACACCTTTGGAAGTTCCCACCCATCCAAAGTTGGCTTAGCTCCCTGCCTAGCCCTAACATTATTTCTGAATAGTTAACCAGCAACAAAACAAAATGAAAAATAATCCACGCCATGCCTTGATGAGGGATTAGAAATGTTAACTGGCCAGTGCCTTTTCCTGCAGGGGCACACTGCCCCTACACCTTTAATTAGGGTAGCCCGTGGTCCTTGCCATAAAGCTGATAAGTAATAAATAGCTGCCTTTGTCACATGCAAGTTCAGCATTGTGAAACGGCACACGGACGGCTTTAAAAAGCCTTTGATTAAACCCAGCACTACAGTAAATCTACAAACACAGAGGAAAGAAAAGAAGCTATTTAGTCTGTGCCAGTTCCCGGCATTAAGTATGCAAATTTCTCGGTGTCTTCAGCTCCCAAGAACAGCAGGCGCTGAATGCAGCAGCAGCAGCAAGCGGCACGACATCATTCATTTCAATCATTAAAACAAAAGCGGGATAAATCGCTACCTAATTTGTAAAATATGCTTATCATATAGGCTCTTTGGTCTTTAAGAAAAGCACCAGCTGAATGAGAATCACTGAATTATTTTGGAAAAAAAAAAATCATAGAATCAATTCTGGTTTTCCCCTTTCTCTCAATGATTGTTCTTTTATTTCTTTTTCCCTTCCCTTTCACTTTCTCTTTCTCGTTCCCTTTCCCTTCCACTTTCCCTTTTTCTTTCTCTTTCCCTTTTCCTTTCTCTTTCCCTTTTCCTTTCCCCTTCCCTTTTCTCTTTCTTTCTATTTCCCTTCCCAGTTTCAGGTAAAACCTATCTAGCTTTCACTCAAGCTCCTACACCAAACCTAGGGAAAATCATTCTTTTTACCTTAACATGCAAAACTCAACACTCATATTTCCGTCTTCTCACTCCCTTTTTAAAAATAATATATAAAATAAAAATAAAAAAAATAAAAGCAGGGTAGCACTGACCAAAGCCCAGCCTAGAGCTCTGTGTGGGCTTCACCCATCCCTGTCCCACCCAGCCCCTGCTGCCATGCTTGTGCAGTCACTCAGCAATCTCCAATTCCCCTGCATGGCAAAATGTGTATAAAATGTGTATCCAAGCAGCCTGATCCTGCATCCTGCAGGAGCTGACTGTCCTGGGTGTCTCATTACCCTTGCACACAGGGACAAGCTGTCTCTGGCCTCTGTCCCTGATCCTGGGTGCTCAGCTCAGACCCCACCACTCCTTACAAACAGCAGCACAGAGGATTATTGGTGCCCACTGGATCCATAAACAGACTGAATTCTCCCCCATCTGAATGTGTGGTGGGTGCAGGTAACCTCTTTTCCCAACCAGATTTTTCTTTTCCCACTCAGTTTGCTCCTTTGGCATGAACTCCACTCTCTGCACAGCCATGTGGGGTGCAGGGGACACAAACCCCAGAGGTTCCCCTGTAAGCTGGCCCTGCCTCTGTGGCTGCTCTGCCTGCGCTCCACGGCGTGTGTGTGATGAGAAACGGGGCCAACAGCCCTGCTCTTGTATGAAAAGTGTCCTTTGATGCTCCCCCAGCTGTTCAGCCATTCAGCTGTTCCAGGATAGTGCCTCTGGCAGTACAGCTCCCCGCTGTGGCTATGCTGGGGCGTCAGCAGATGGAGCATATCGTGGTTATTGAAGCTGGATACAGTGGCTGTCAGCAGCCTCGCTCTGCCTGGCATATGCAGACAGATCCCAGGCATCTGGTTGTGTCTTGGGCTGGCCACGTGCAAAAATGTGAAAAGGAACCTCTGAGTTTGGGAGCCCCACTGGCCTGGCAAGGATGGCACCTGCAGTGGTCACCATGTGAGCCATGAGGAGCTGGAGAGAAAGACAGGGAAGGGAGATTTTCAAAAGTAGTAGAAGCACAAATGGTCATGTAAAATGAACACCTGAGAGGTGACCTGGGTGCTGCAGGGACTGGGGGTGTGACAGCACAGCCACAGATGGAGCAGCAGCTGCAGCCCAGCACCAAGGGCTGCTGTTCATATCATCAGAACAGGGACTTGAATGAAATAAAAACAAGGCAGCAGGGAGAAACTGAGGCACAGGAAGTTCCACCTAAATATGAGGAAGAATTTCTTCCCTGTGCAGTAACTGAGCACTGGACAGATTGCCCAGAGAGGGTGTGGAGCTGCCTCACTGGAGATATCCCAGAGCGAACTGGGTGTGCTCTGAGCTGGCTCTGCTTGAGCAGGGAGGCTGGAGCAGGTGACCCCTTCCAACCTGACCCATTCTGTGACTCTGTGAAATGCTTGTTGCACCTGAGAACCTTGTGACACCTTTTACTTCACTTCAGAATCAGTCAATCATAGAACATCCTGAGGTGGAAGGGAGACACAAGATCATCAGGTTCAGCTCTTGGCCCTGCACATGACAATCCTAAGAATAACACCATCAGTTTAACTTCTGGCTGGCAGAACAATCAAAAAAGGGAAATTACATGCTAGTTCATCTCCAACTTTTTTCCATGGCCATGTGTCACCCAGTCAGTCAGCAGATGAACAAGCCAAGTGCATTAAAAATCCATCCCAATTTGGTGCTGTTTGCACCAGTTATAAACTCTACACTCTCTCCATGGAGCCCAGAGTCCTGTCAGTGTCTGCAAATTCCATGTGACCTTCTACAGCCAGACCCCATAACTGCCCAGTCGAGTCTGAGAAGGGATTTTCAGCTCCAGTGCTGGTAGGATGGTGACTCTCAGCACTGATGTGTGGAACAGCACTGAGGTGTTCTTGCATTAAAGAGCATCATTTCAAACCACCTAAAAAACCCCAGCTTGATGCCAGAGCGCTGCACTCAGATGCAGACAAGAGAGCAGTGAGTTAAATGCTGTGAGGTGCAGGTGCTGAGGTGTCAGTGCCACACCCTGGCAGCCAAGGATAACCCCACTCTTCTTCCATGGGCAAGTAAAATGATGTTACAGAGCAGCCACTCAGAGAGATTTCTTTGCTTCTCCTCTGGAGATGGAACATGTTCTCCTCTCCTCCCAGCTGCTCTGCTTTGTCCTGGCTCTTGGGAGTGAACCACATCCTCCCAGTGCAGCCAGGGATGCCCAGGCCCTGGTGTCTCATCAAATCTCCCCTCCCTGGCCCAGCAGTCTCCTGGCACTCTCTGCCATGCAAGTGCCTTACCCAGCTCCTGCCTGCTCCTGTGCTTCATTCTCGAGTCCTTCTGCAACATCAGAGAACATTAAAGGAGGGAAGGAGGAGAAATAACACCCTGAATATTGTACTTCTAATGAGGCTGGCAGTGATCAAACAGCTTCTCAGGAGCACAGGGTGCAAGGTTTGCTGGCACAGGGCCTTCCAGCCATGCCCATTACTGCCAGAGCAAAAGCAAGTTCCATCCTTGTGGGAGCTCAGTCACAGAGCAGCTTTAACTGATACAGAAAGACCTGGAGGAAGAAGGTGAAGTCCAAATTCCCTCCCCACCTTTGCTAACAGTGTCCTCACTGTAAAGGGACTTGTAGAAACTTGGGCAGCACAAGCTGTTCCTGTGATGTTGTTGTATAAATATGTTTTATGTATAAATATGCATTTGAATCCGTGTTTGGACTCAAACCTGTCTGTTCATCCAGCTGTCGAGTAACCTCTGCAAACAGCAGGGTCCTTCGTGACAGATTGAAACCGAGAAAACCGCTGCCTGTTCTGCAAAACATATTTAATTTGTTAAAGAGATGGGAACTTTGTTGAATTAATAAGATGTGCTAGAGAAGGGAGCCACTCTCCAAAGAGCTGAATCCTGGTTACAAGTGCAGTTTGCAGCTTGCTGGTAATCCTGCAATTAAAGCTACAGTACCAGCATATCACAAAAATGGGATTTGCATAATTTGAAATTTGAGGAAAATCTCTAAATACTTTAATTTTGATAGAAACTGTTTCCACTGCTGACATGTGTCTACACCTATAATTTCGGTTGATAAATTGCTGTAATTTCTCCTCCATTTCATGTTCTTTCTAACATTAATTGTCAGTTGTAGAGTAAAACAGTAGAAAGAGAGAGAGAGGGAGAGAATAATGTCATTGTGCTTTTGTGGTGTGAATAGCCTTCCGAGGAATGATTATCTTCCACACAGATGCAAACAAAAAAAAAAAAGACACAGAGAGAGGCAGAGAGAGAGACCTCTTGGTTTGCACAAAACTACTGCAATGAGCATCAGTGTCTCACTGAGAGGTGGGGGAACAAGGAGTTAAAAGCAGGTAAATGTACCTGGGAGTGGATGTGGCCATTTCCCAGGCTGCTGGAAGGAAAGAGGGATTTTCCACGGGGCTGTGGAGCTGCAGAGGATGGCTGGTGATGCCTAGCTGGAGGGCTGAGCTGCAGGATTCCAGGGATTGGATCCTCAGTGCCAACAATCTCCTGTCCCAAGCAAGATCCTCTCAGAGCCACCAGCAGTGATGGACTCACCTGGCTGGGTTTTCCAGGAGGAAAACTGAGGGGAATAAAGGCAAGCAGTGAGTCCCTGCATGAAGCAGCTTCACAGCACCTCCTCCACCCATGACCTGCTCCCCATCCCACCTCCCCAAAAGCCACTTTTCAAGCTACTTTTAAATAAAATACCCTTTCAAACAGAGGGCTAGTCGTACTAAATTATTCTATTAATTTATTATTCATGATGAAAAATTATTCTAATAAACGGTGAAAAATTATTCTAATAACATTCCATCCTATTAATATTCTGCAGCCAAGCAGTTAAAGTCACTTCCTGTGGCTGCTCCCCTCCTTAGCGCTGATCTATTTCTTACAGAGTTTATTGAAATTAAAATCTGCTTCTTTGGAAATGTGCTGCATTTAACAAAACCAGTGGGGGGAGATGAGCTGTGAGCGAGGAGAGGATCAGGCAGCGATTTTTCCCTTCTGCTGACAGAGCAGGGGGATGCCTGGCGGGTGGGAGCTGGGCAGATCCAAACTGCACAGTCAGGGATGGCCCAGCCTGGGTCACTGGGCTGCTGTCACACTGCAGCTCATTAACTTACAGCCCCCAGTATTGCTAATTAGTGCTAATCCAGTGTCTCCCTCCATTTCCCAGTGCAGGGACACGGCTCCTTTTCCATCCCTTTCTGTTGGCTGGAGTCCTGCAGGCTCCACTGCTGCAGCTCCCTCAGAGCCCAGATTGTGTCCCACAGCACAAATCCCCAGGAACTGCACTGCCAGAGCCTGGACATCACCTCCATGGGAACAAGTGGGGCTTGTAGCCACATTAAGGACAAGGTTGGGGACCCTGCTGTCACCCAGGCCCCAGGGACACCCAGGCAGCATCGTGCCCCCCTCCTCCTGCAGCTCCCTGCGCACTGGCACCACAGCCTGCCAGGCTCTGTGCCAGGGATATTTTCCTAATGGTTCCTCTGCCTGCTCTGCTCACAGCCCTCCTTTCCTGCCAGCTGGCTGGGCTGGTGCTGGCCCCTCGCAGGCAGCTGGGCAGCCTTCATGGGCATGCAGGGCTTGGAGCCTGTGTACAGGTGGCAGAGCATCCCTGTGCCCAGCACAAGGAGCCCAGCGCTCCCCAGGGCATTTTCTGGGTCCCCACTCAGGGCAAAGGGGGATGTGGGAGGCTGTGATGGGGGAATTCCTGGTTCCCAGAGCTTGCAAGTCCACACAGCTGTCAGAGCTGTCCTGAGACATGGCAAAGAGGTGTCTCAGGGTTTCTCTTACAGCCAGATACAGCATTTCAGCAATTTTGGAGAGCAGAGAGCAGAGAGCAGCTGCCACTGGGCACTCCTGAACTGCCTGACCTGCCTGACAAGGTGCCTTATCATCTGGCTTTGCTCTTTCAGTCATCCAAACAACTCAGAGGATAAAAAGGTCCAGCTTTGCAGAGGAGCAGCACACCCATGTCTACAGTTGCTGTAAGCGTTGCTTTCCCTAAAGCTTCACTGGCCAATCTTGGTTTTGATTGCACATATCTGCTCCCTGTCAGGGCCAGATCATCTCCTGACATTCTCTTTTCCCTTTACTTTTTTCTGATTGTCTCTACAAGCCTAATAATTCCTTGCACACTTCTATCAACTCCTTCCTGCACCTGCCCACCTGGCACAGGTAGTTTTACCAATCCCACGGCAAATCAGATGCACAAGTCTCTGTTAAATGTTCCAGTGGCTCAAAGTCCTAATGAAAAAACTAACCTCCAGGTGACATTATTGCAGCTTTAACAAGTAGTAAAAGGACTTCCTCTCAAAGGACTTCCACTGAAGCCATCTTCTTCTTTGTGTGTTCCTCCCTTGCAGCGTGGGTAATTAAAGGACCAGCCAGAGCTCAGAAGATTCCTCAGCTTTTGAGGATATCTTTCACTCCATTTTTTCCCTCTTCTCTGGTGGTGTATTAGATCAAGCCATTAAGCAACATCCTCTGTTTCTCCTGAGAATATTCATCAATAATAATGAACAGTACGTGCTCCAGGGCTGCCCCCTCCTTGCCCAGGAATATCACAGGTACATGATACAGCCCTGTTGGAATAACTCTGGCATTTGTTTTTATTTCTGAGATTCATTTAAAGTGTAATTTTTTCTCTCTCTGGGATTGTGGAGGCCCTGCTTTGTTCTGGGTTTGGAAGTTTCAGTCAGCTGAAGCTGAGAGGTTTGTCTGACCCAGTGGGGAGAGGGGTTTGCATCAAAGTAATGCATGAGAGGAAACTCCTTAATCCAGATTGACTGAGCCCCTGTGCAACTGCTCACCTTAGTTACACATGGGCCAACGTATTTCACTTTTTACTTCAGTACAATATACTTATTTAGTATGATAGCAGAACAAAACCAAAGTATTTTAAATAAAAATGTTTGATATTGGGCAATGTTTCCTAATCCCAGACAGCAATCCCAGAGCCAGGCACTGTGCAGCCTGTAAAGGCACTTCTCAGAATGCTTGTCCTGCTCCTGGTAACTGATGATGGATAAAAATTCAAAATAATGATACAGTGAGTAAAGGATTGGATTTGGGAGATGAGGACAGGGCTGCAGAATCAGGAATAGCAGCACACATCTGGAACCTCTCAGAGCATCAGAGAACTTTGTGCTGCTCTGACTCTCTGCACACCAATCTTCTTTGTTCTGGTAATTTTTTAGATTCAGACAGAATTTCCATCTGAGTGATGTAAATCTTGCATTGCACCTTTCCTGCATCTTTGCTGCAGAAGGGGTTTTCAATACATCAGTTACACAAAGGGAAATTATTGTAGACAGTACCTTGAGCTCCATTTGCCTCATACAGCTTATTTTTACCTTCTCCAAGGAGTTAATGAAGAGGTTTAATTAGTTGATGTGGGTCAAGTCTTTCAGCCACTTTGGAGCATGTACCTGGTGCTGTCCTTCTCCATCACTGGGATGGTCCAAGTTGCTCATGAGCTTGAAGGCATGAGGGGTGCAATCACTGCCTCCAACCCAGTCAAAACCTGTTTGTGCCTTTAAATAACAAACTCTTGTTCCTGATTGCCACTGTGTTTATTGCATGAGCTGCTGCTCCCAGCCTCATTCAGTAACTGGGATCAGGCACTTTGGGCTTCCTGGGGATTTTTAAGATTTCTGTTTTGGCACGATTTTTCAAATTTTTTTATTTTTTTAACAAGCACAATTTTAACTTTTGCAACTTGTCCCCAGCACGATTATCACAGCAGTGAAGGGCAGAGCCCTGCTTTGTGCCAGAGACTCCCTGGCTGCTCTCGAGAGCCTCTGCACATCCCTCCTTGCTGGAGCGCTTTCATGGTGCTCTTGATGTGGGGATGTTTATCTTCTCTCAGTTCTTACCCATTGGTGCATCTCACAGCTAAAGTGCTTTTCCTCAGATTGTGAAACCCACTGTAGTCCTGTCTTTGTTAAGAAGATAAGCTACAGCAGGAGAGCAGCAGCAGTGAGAAAAAAAATTCCTCTGGTGTGTTATATCTTTTTCTCCCAAGGAAAATCACACAACTTGGACAGCTACTGTAATGCTAATAGACAAATCAAAACTCTGAGGAGCGAAATAGAAACATCCAACCATATTAAATAAGGGGGGCTTGTGTGTGTTTGAATGCTCACAGAAAAAAATCTAGATATTAAATTGATGTCCTGGCACTTGTGCAGTGTAATGGGCAGATTCAATTAAAAGAAGAAAATATGTCCAGCCTATAGTGTGGACTAAGCAGCAATAAAAAAAGCAAATCAATTTTTCAGGACTTTCAAAGCCTGGTGCAGATTTCCAGAAGGCAGAAGCCAAAAATATATATATTAAAAAAGACCCCAGGGGCTCAACAGTGTCATTTTAACCCAACTACTGCACCTTCAATATGATGGACTGTCACAAAATTTTGAGAAATACTTTGTAAATAATCCATTTATATGTATAGATATAACATGTTCTATATGTATAAATAAATGCATATGCTTCTGCTGCATATATACAATGTCATTGATTATTTGACAGAGGAGCAATGTAAAAACTGAAAAAAAAAAACCACAAATCAAATTCAGTTACAGTCATTTGTGTTCTCAGTGCAAGAGCAGTGTGGAGTTTTCTATGTAGCATAAATTAGGAAAGTGGATATCTTTATATACATATATAAGTGTATATCTTTATATACATATATAAGTGTGAGTGTATATACCTGTGTCTGTAGGAAGATGAATGTGTGCACACACTTCATTTAGATACATGTGTTGGTGGTTTATGTGCAGAATATTCCAGAGGTAACTACACCAAAACTCCTGGTTTGGGTATCTTGGTCTGAAATCAGAGTTTATCCAGTGAACCCAGCGCAGAACCAAGAACTGGAGCTCACAGTTCCACACCTCCCTCCAGCCACACACAGCAACTTTTAGAAATCAAAGGATGGGGGAGTCCCAACCTCCCTTTTACTTTGTAATCCCACCCAAAGCACAGTTATGATCCCACTGAAATCAACTGCAGAACTCCTGGATGAATAGAAGAAATGTTTCCACCAAAAAAAAATGTTTTAAGGGATTAATTTGAACTTTTGGACACTCTTTGGCTGGATAAAATCTAGAAATAAAGAATAGCAAATCCCACTGGCAGCCATGGACTCAACCTGCTTCAAGGCCAGATTAGATAAGGATTTAAACCTGGTCTAGTGGAAGGTCCCCTGCCCATGGTGGGAGGGCTGGAATGAGACGAGCTTCAACCTTTCCAACCCAAACCATTCTGGGATTCTGTTTAATCCCTGACAACTTCTGCACGGTCATCTATCTGTTGGTTCAACAGGGAGCCCCTGACATTTGCATGAGGGGCTTTTGCTGTCTCATTTCTTCCTCCCTTTGTTGTTTGGTTGGTTTTTTTTGCCACTGTTGCTGATAAAAACAGGTGCTCCTAGAATGTTTCGCTGTGCTCAGGCAGCAAACTGAGAAAAAATAATTTTGTCTTGTTACACTGAGACACAGATTTATTTCCCTGAAGAAACCCAAGTGTGACTGCAAAGGTAAAATACAAATTTAAAAGAATAAAACAAAAAAAACAGGGAGAGGAGAGGAGTAAGCAGCATGGTGGTGATGGTTAAGGTGCCCTTCCAAGAAATAAATCAGCCCAAGCTCCTGGCACCTGTGGGGTCTGAGCTGCCCCCAGTGTCACCCATGGCTCTCCCTGCAATCAGGAATGGGGAAGAGCCTGGCACAGGGAGGACCTCCCATCTCAAACCCCCAGTGCTGCAGACAGTATTCACTCAGCTGCCAGGATGCACGTGGGTTTTATTTAAAACAGAGATGAACAAACACACAGAGGGAAAGGCACCCTGCAAAGCCAAATTTGCTTCTAAACCTATTTACTGGTACTCGAGATCACCTTGAACCATCTTTGCTGTTTCCTTTCCTTCTCCGCTTGATGTTGCAAATACTACATTAGCCCTTTAAAAAAATAAAAAAAGCAGAGAGATAGTGAAAAAGGAAAGGGGAAAAAAAAAGAAAAGACGTGTATAAAGACACCACTTGCGATATATATTTTTTAATAATGACATTTTTAAAGGTTGAAATGTTGTGGCACCTTTTGCAAAGTTCTGCCATTTAAACAAGATAACATGGCATTTTACCACTAAAGACAAGACCCTCTTTTTCACTCCTGCCTTTGAACAGTTTATCATTTTGCAATAATATCCTTTAGCTATGTAGCTCTCTGTTCTTTTTCAAATGGAGGCCATCTCTTCTAATTGTGCTTATGATACAAATTTGCATTGGGGTTTTCTTTCTAAGAGCACTGTGCTTATCCTAAATATTTTTTCTCCTTTATGGGATTCAAGAAGAAATCATAATTAATTCCTCTTTCAGTGAAAAAGCAAAGCTATTTTTAAATTGCCTGATTGAATTAGCAAAGTGTTAGACAATTAACAGTCTTTCTTTTTATTTTTATGTTATTTAAAATTCAGATTCAGTTTAATACTGTTTTCCTTTCCATTCTTTTTGTGTGCCCTAATTGTTAACTAAGTAGTGTCAGGACTGCGTGTTATCGGCCAAGGCAGGTGTCAGGTTTAATATTATTAAAGATGCAATTACTCCTTTCTCAAGCACAGCTTGTCAGTTTAGCTCATCGATGTATATATCAATACATTCTTAAATTTAAAAAAAATCTCTGTTTCCCATCCATCATTATCTCCTTGGTATTTTGCTCCTTATTTTGGAAATGTCTCTCTAACCTCAGCGCACAGGAGCCCTGGGATTGTGATGAGCTGTGACAGTCTGAACGAGCTGCACAGTCACACTCCTCAACTTAGAAGCATGGAATCCTTTCTGTTGGAAGAGTGAAAAGGGAAAAGACCCTTCAGATGATCCCAAGCACAGGCTGTGAGACTCCGAGGATGCGCCGTCTCCCGGGGCTGCCGCTTCGAGCACCCGTGAAAGGTTGGGGGAAAAAAAACCTGTAACCGAGGAGCTGACTGATTTCTTGACATTGGGCCTGCATCACATAAGGGTTCTGGGGAAGTTGTAAGGAAAAATGTTGGTTTATGCTGCCAACACCCATAAAGGAGATGAGAATGCAGGGCTGGGAGTTCGTGTGCTGCCAAGCACAGCTCCAAGTGTCTGCTCTGGAGGCATCGCAGGGGAATCCTCTGAGGTACATGGAGCCAATGGCTGAATTCCTCCTCCTCTGTCCTGGGAAAGCTGCTGGGTTCAGACTGCCACTGCCCCCAGTTGCAGCTTTTAGATTGGGGTTTTCCTTCAATCACATTCAAGTCTTGTCCCAGAGAATGTGCTGTATGGATGGTTTAGTCACTAAAAATCACATTCAACATTAATCAAAACTGCCCACTCACTACAGCTTGAATTCATAAATCATTTTAGCTAGCAAAGGTGGAAATATTAAGACAGGAATTTTTGTTAGAAATCTCCTAAATTATACCCTCACAAAATTTCAGACTCATGTTTTCTCTTCAGCTCTGGATAAAGCTTGTTTTATGGGAAGATATGGCAGTCAGACATTTCATTTTGGACAGAACATGCTCTGACCCAAAATGAAGTGCAGATGCACATAGCCCTGCAATTTGGCCACCATTCAAAAAATCAATTATTCTCAAAGCTTACACTGTGCCCCTTGAGGGAAATTGTTCTCTGACCACTCCTGGTCAGATGAACCATGTCCTGAAGGGTATATAAGCCATGAGCAGATAACAGTTTAACAGATCGAGTTATGGTTTATTCACACATCTTCATCCAGCATCAGCACACCGAAGGTATTTTCACTCTGACACTTTCCTTTCCTATTAATGTACACCCTGCTCTTTTTCAAGATGAGTGCCCAGAATATCCACAGCCCATATTTATTACTCTCCACACTTGCATCTTGCAGACTGCTCATTTCATCATGAGGATGGTGCTCATTGCCAGGTCAGCTTCCATTTACTCTGGAAATTTGCAGATATTCTTTGCTGTAGAATCTAATCTGCAGCCAAAGAGCTGCAAACCCAGATGAGAGTTCTCCAGTTTAGAAAAATATATCAAATGCAGTGGGCTATTTTCACAGAATCCCATAATGGTTTGATTTGGAAGGAACCTAAGTCTCATCTCATTCCAACCTCTCTGTCATGGACAGGGAAACATTTCACTAGACCAGGTTCCAAAGCCCCATCCAGCACTTCCAGGGATGGGGCATTTATGGGATGTACGTGCTCCTTCACTGTTTTGTCTGAGAATGTCACAATCAAAAGTATTCCCAGCAAAGGAAACTTCAAAAATAATCTGCCAAAAATGTGAAGAAATGGCTAATGTCCCTCTCCTCCCCCAGCTCTTTCTGCTTTCCACTGATAAAATTCCAAGGGCAGCATCCTCTCCCAGCATTCCATGTCGTCCCCTCCACCCTTGTGCCACAACAGGTGCCACAATTCCAGTGCCACCTCTGGACACGGGCTCACGTGCCTTGGCCACACACCAAACGCTTGTTGGCGGATGGAGGGGCTCAGTTTTGGGGTCACCACTCGGTTGTTTCCAGGTTGCCTTGTTAGATGTCAGTGTTTCCCTGCTCTGGAGGGTCACACCTGTCCCCGTGTGTGCTCTCTGTGCTGCTCCCAGCGTGCTGGCAGCTCCGTGGGTGCTGCTCCTCCAGCTCTGCATGGCTGGAGACTGACAACTAATGGTTAGTTTGCAAATAGCTGCATAAAAGATCAGAGGAGAATCAGAGGAGGAAGGAAGGGGAATGACTGGGGGTGCTTAAAGAGACTGGATCCCTGTTTCGTTTTTATTCCATTTGATTTTCATTCTAAGTTACGAAGTTCTTAATGAGGAGTTTTTCTCGCCTTTCATGGGTGTCAGGATCTGGCAGGGTGGCAGAAACTGTGGCTGTAATTAAAAGGGCCACACATTCATCTCAACTTCTCCAAGCTTAATTTTCTTCTCAACTCAGGACAAATTAGAACCAACTTCAATCTCCTACAGGTACCATGCCCTGGCCAGCTCACAGGGATTCTCCCATGGAAAAGAATGTGAAATGGGGTTTCTTGGAGAGCAGGGATCATTTTGGGAAGGCAGAGCTGGGGGAACTGTGTGTGTGGGCCAGTAACAGACTCTGTGTCCAGGCAGGGTAATGGAAAAGTTACAAAGAGGGGATCTGCTGCCTGGGAACGCCCTGAGCTTCTGCACTGGAGCCTGAAAGGAGGAACATGGAGAAGGAGGAAAAGGCTCTGAGGCACTGGAAGATTTCCATTCTGCAGGAGATACCTGGTTATGATTTCCTCACCTTTGACATTCGCAACCTGTGAATTTCTGCTCTGCTCTTTGCTGTCAGAGGCCGTAGTGTTCCTGCTCTGCTATAACGCCCTCCGTGTTATATTGGCAATAGCATTTGATTGTTGCACTTTGATAGCACTGAATAGGTAATCAGACCACTCTTTATTTTAGCCTGAGGATATGCCTTTGATTTGTAGAGGTTGGCCATTTCTTATCTGAGTTTGAAAATGGGATTATTTAAATGTGTATTGATGTTTTTCATGTGGTCTAACTGTGCAGTTCAACATGGTAATTCAACTCGTAGCTATACCAGATTGTTATCTAATCTGATAAGATATGAACAGCACAAAGCCAAGATGATGAAACAATCGGGATTGTTGACTCACTGGGGTCCTGCTAAATCCAGTCTGCTTTCATACTTAATTATCCTGTCAAGTTCCTCAAATCTTAGCTCCTCCAGCACTGCCATGGAGAACGGTGGTAGTGACACCACTTGGTGAATACATAAGTTGATCGAAATAATTTCAGCAGATACAATGGCTATTTATGCCTCAACTGCGATATGAAAAGCTACTGATTCAAATCCCCTAGACTGCAAAACTCCCTCTTAGCATTTCTAGGTTCACTGAAGGCTGTTATTAAAGGCCTCTGGAAGTTAATGTTTTTGTAACAGAAGCTGCTGCCTGTCTCATACCAGAGGGGGAAAAGAGCAAGTGAAAATTAAGCCTTCCTAATTTCCTCCCTAACATGGTATTTACCAGCTCCCTACACAATACAGTGTACCTGACCCTGAAAACTTAGCTGGACATCTTCAGCCCACCCCCACTGATGCTGCTTACATCATATTTTATTCCAATTGTGAATGCAACTTAGATAAAAAATATAAATTTTAAAGGCTCCTCCACTGCTTGAAAATAACTCATATTTTCACTCTTTTTCTTGATCATTCCAAAGGAGTAATCATGAGAGTAAGAGTTGTGTCACAAGAGGTAATAGCAGAGAAAATGATGTCTATAGCAGATTAAACCAGGAATTTCAGGTATTATTTCAGGTATTCAAGAAAAGAATCATTATGGTTCAAGCAGAAGTAGTTGAAATATTTTAATGGCCTGAATTGAAATCATACTCCTGTAAGTTTTACAAGAGTCTTGTCTTTGCTGTTAATTTGAGGTCAGCAGTTTGCTCTTGGTCAGTCTTCAGCTCTAGAGCAATCTGGTTATAAGGAGACTTGCTGATGATGATGATTTTAATAGTCAGAGAAGAAAGAAAAGGGCCCATAAGCACTCACAGAAATCCCAAAGATCAAAATACCACTGTGTCAAACCTCTTCTGCTGATTAACTCACTGGCAGGTTCACCTGTGGATGGATCTGGAGCAATCATTAAGAGCTTTGTCACGGTATAGAGCAGCCAGTCAAGCATCCTTGTATTTAAAATCAACACTAAAAAATATCCAGATATTGAATTTGCTGTTTCATCTACCCAGTGTGTTTTAAAGGGAGAGCCACTGCTTTGGCTACAAGCATTGTCAACTGTGAGGCTCAGTGATTCAGCCCAAAGCCATTAATGTCCCCTTTGCTGCACCAGGTAAATATCCTGGAATTTCAGAGCTCTGAACACCTTGCCACAAAGGGCCACACCTCTGGACTGTGGAAACTTCTGTCCATAAATGATACAGGAGCCTCAATCCACTGGAACTTCCATGTTGGCCCTCTTGAAAATTGTGGCTATTATGTTTAAATTAATTATGGTATTTTCTGTTGAGATTGCACAGTGCTGTGGCAGAGCCTTGCCCAGCCCCAGTGCACATGAGGTGACTGCAGGCCCTGCCTTGAGCTTTTAGAAAGGCTGTAATCAACACGGAAAGGAAAGACCAACTATTGTTTGAAAATGTTACTGCTAAAGGTCTTCTTTATGCTGGTGTCTTTAGGAAAGCCTGTATCTCTTATATAAACCAATGAACAAAAATGCCACTTTTCTGCTTTTATTCCCTCCCTGCTGTGAGGATCTGTGCATTTTGGAGGCTTTCAGAGGTGGGTTTGAGCCTGGTCTCCTACTCAGACCCCTTCCTACCTCCATCTGTACCATTTCTCCAGCTTTCCCATCCCCTGGACATCACAATCCTTTCCCACACTCTGCTGCTCTCCCACCTCCTCCTCAGTCCCCTTCATCCACACCCTGAGACACCCCACCAGTGAAAGATGTGAGCCAAGCCAACGTTATGGGGAAAACAAATGGATATTGATCAACAACCTCTCTATAAAATAAAGATGCTGGGAAGTCTCCGTGCCTGAGCACGCCGTGTGTCCACCCTGCTCTTGGCACTGTCACCAGTGGTGTGACCCCAGCTTTGCTTGTCCATGGAGCTGTAACTGCCCCCAGCACCACAGACAGACAGACAGACAGACAGACAGACAGCAGAGCAGACTGATGCTGCAGCTGCACTAGAGGGTGTTCTCCCCATGCTGACTCCAGGGATTACAGCCCAAATCTCCCAGCCACCTGCACGATGGGGTTTGGAGCTGGGTGAGCAGAGGTCTGTGAAGGGATGGGTCAGAGCTGTCTTTTCCTCTTCTTGCCCTTGTGCCAAAGCCAGGGGTTGGGCAGGGCAGGATGCAGATCCATAAATGATTTTGTGATATAGCAGAGCTCTGTAAGCTCATTCCCCCGGAGCATCCATCCCTCACACTTTCCAGCATGCCCACCTTGGGCTGAGCAAACCTCACTCATTTAGGAGAGTGTTGAGTATTTATTTCCCTTTTTGATAATATAAACCCTGTCCTCATGGGATTGCTCTCTGAGAGCTCCTTTGTGTGGCTGTTGCCTCCTGGAGCTGCTGTCACATTTTCCCTGTGCACAGGGGCCTGGTGGTGACCCCCATTCCCAGCCACACCTGGGCTTGCTGATGAGGTTCAGAATGCCTTAAAATAGGTTAATTTGTAGGAAAGTGACAGAAAAAAATTGCTGGCACTTTTGTGTGCTGATAAGTTTAACCTTTTTTTTTCCCCCCGAGCAGCTAAATTGCCAATCATCTGGAAACACACTGGAGTTCACCCATTACATAAAGGAAGCTGTTAGTCTCATTTAAAACAATATTGACCTTTTTCCTGTCCTTTCCATTTTGACTAAATTACAGGGTACATTTTTTGAAATGTGGCTTTTGTCTGACTTTAACCAGGTGACCCTGATTTTTCCTTCATTTTTTTTCCTCATTACAGTTTTCAACCATTCCTTTTTACTTCTAACACAGTTTAACCACTGAGATTTTTAAATCCAGAGATGTTAAAAAAACAGAGTTTGCATGATATATGTATTTTCCAGTCACAAAAGCCTACACCTGGAAACTAAGAAAGCTGAGCTGGCACACCCTTAAATGCCTGGTGTGGGAGTAACAGGGAGCATTATGAAAATTATTGCAAAGTGTGTCTGTTCTTCCAAATTCAGATCAGTGAGTGTGTGTGAGCTTTCTGTCTCACTCAAAATTAATTGCAGATGCAACATTACCAATAGATTGTCTTCTGAGAGCAAAAACATTCCTGCTAGCAATGAATTGGGCATTTTTTCCCTTGTTTTTCTCTTTAAATCAGGCTGTGAGCATGTGTGGCTCCTTGTAAAAACCAGCATAACTCGTTCTGAGAAGGTTTTTTGCCTGCACAGAAACATTTTTTAGTTCATTTGGGGCCTTGGGCTGAGCCTCCCCATGGCAGCTTCTGAGGACATTTGGAGTGAATACCAGAATACAAGAGCGGAGCTGGAGTTGTTTTTCTTGTACCCAATCCCTCTGACAGCAGTGTGGCCTCACAGATATATTCTATTATGTTTCCTTCAATATTTCCTGAAGACATCCAAAGAGACAAAGGCTCCCTGCTCTGACTTCCTTCCCAGTCAGTGCCCACTGGCCACTTGACATCCACAGTATTTCCACAGACTGAGCTGAAGCCTCAGCTGGGGTAAATCCCTGTATCTCCCTTGCAACAGATGATGGAGGCTTACTTCCATCAGCTGAGGATCTGAACCATGCTCATGAATGTGCTTGGGGCATTTGTTTCATGTATTAATTTTTTCCTGCATAAAGCCTACAAATATTCCCATGTACGTGTACAGAAATGTGTCTTGTAATGCCAAACTGAAATTAATACAGACATTTTTGTAATTCAGATGTATGCTGGTTCTTTATTTTTTTTTTTCTGCATCACTGGTATGTGAGCTTTTTCCCCAGTTGGTCCCATTTTTGTAGTTCCAGTTCCTGAAATGTAGGAAGCTTTAGGATTCCCTGGCAAGGGAAGCATTTGTGCCTCCATTAAACTCAGAATATACAGGCCTCTTGTGTGGAGCATTTATCCCACAAGTTTGATGCCACAACTGAGAGGTTGAAGAAAACACATCTTCCTGCTTTAACCCCATCTCTTCAATATTTGATTAATCTGAATCAGTGACATTGAAAATGGCTTGAAATATTTAATCATCTAAGAGACATTCAGAGACTAAAGTGCCTTTGAAATCGCCCTGCCAACATAGAAAATAATTTCTTCAATTGCTTTCTGGTACAATGTTCAACCCATCTGGGACAATATTTGGGTTGCATTGCTGGCATTTGATTGACTCTGCTGCCAGCACCAAAATTTTAATGAGCTACAAAAGGACAAAATATTCCAACCATCATCTCTGTGTTTTGTGACGAGGCCTTGGGAGGAGAGGGAGATGCTTTGCACTCGTTTGCAGGTGTGGCTGTGCTGCCTACGTGGGCTGCAGGCAAACAACTCTGGGGTTAAGCAGAGTGTGCTCCTGCAGCCCAAACCCTCCTCCCAAGGACAGGAGCACTGCCTCTTCCCATTGGGCTACCAGACCTGCCAAGATGCTGCCTTGCCAAAAGTTTGGGGATTTTATTCCATTCTAGTGATGCTGCTAGAACAATTCCTTATCTTTTGGTTCTCCTTTAGAGCACAGGATGCAAAGATGCCTTCAGAAGCACAGGATGCACTGATGTGCACTCTGGACTTGCAGGAATAGCTCACCCTGGTGCTGCACAGAACCTCGAGGCTGCTCTGACTCTGCGTTGGAATGTGCCTCCGTGTAAAATTGCCCCGCACAATTATCCAATCTCATGGCAACTATTCAGTTTGCAAAGCAAAAATAATCATGTGATTACCCTGCAATTAGCTGATAGTTACTAATCAATTACATCTGCAGAGTTTGCCTTCCACTGAGGAGGTGTGTGGTGGTGGTTTATGGTGAGACTCCTGCCTGCCCCGAGCACTTCACACACCTCCAGCCTTGGTTTGCTCTGCAGCTCAGCAGGTGCTGGGGCTGGAGGGGGAAAGTGGGACTGAACTCTGGGTGTAGTGGCAGGAGTCAAACATCATGATGTTGGCAGGGTCTGGGTAGGGTGGGCACTGTGTCATTCACACTGAATAGGTTGGCTGAAAAAATGTGTTTGAATGAAACTTGAGTGAAGAAAGCAAATGCATTTCAAAAAACTTTGGGTATTCCTGTTGTCTTCTCCAGGTTTAGCACAGCGAGGGTTGTTTCATCACCCTGCAGGAAAAACAAGCACAAAGCAATGTACATCCCACAGGTATTCATTTACCTTGATATTCCTGAAGGGATGAGCATTACAACCTACACAGGGGCAAAAGGAAATTTTCATATGTCCATTGGAAAGCAAGGGATTGGGATACCTGCCACCTTCCCACCCAGCAACACTGTCCAGGACTGGAATATTTGCAATGGGGAGAAAGGAGGATTAGCAAATACCTTTGAATGGCCACAAAAATCTGCCTGAGTCCTTCATTTCTGGGCATGCACCGCACAAAACTCTCCCAGAACATCCCTGGCTGCAGCTGGAATGTTCATTCAGTGCCTGGAAAAAGGGATGATTTTGCAATATAAGGAGCAGTGCTGGGAAAACTGAAGGGGGAAGTGAAGCTACTGGCAGGTTTAAAGAGCAGTTTGATAAATATTTCTGCTGTGAAAGAAGGAAGTAACACATGACAAGAATAGAGATGCGTCCATGAGAATTTAAACGGGAATTTAAGGGGAAGGCTGAAAAGCTTGAGCTCGGTGCTGCTAGGGAGAAGCTTATTTTTGAGAGACAAGGAGGGAAAGAGTGAAAATACTGTGAAAGAGAGAGGGATAAACCCTGAGGCTGTAAATCAGGAAGAGCCATGCTCGAGGGAGCAAGGGGAGAGAGGTTCAGGGCCCTTTGGGCAGGAAGATGTGTAGTCGGGTGCAAAAACCTGTCACCTGCCCAGCCAGTCGTGAAGCCTGGCACGACTGCACCGTGCTCCCACTGCCCTGATCCTGGGTGGCTGCTGCCAGCCCCAAGGCCCACGGTGCAGCTGGGACAAGCTGGGAAGTGGGGCTGGATGCATGCACACCTGCACAGCGCGGATGGAATCCATCCTCCTCGCCAGCACCACTCTCCCTCCCTCCCCATCACCCCAACCTCCTATTAAGAAGGATCCCGACAACACCATTAAAATGTCTTGCGTCGATTGCAGATGCATTGTTCTCTAAAAGCTAATCCAGGCTCGGGTAAACACAATGGCCCCTTTTCCCCCAGCCTGACGTTTCATTTACACAAGAGCTCCAGCCGCCGCACCGGCGCAGCCGTCAAGCATTGATTGTGCTATTCAGCAGGATGGCTCAATAATTACAGCCCCGGATCTCCAAACCCCACCAAAGAGCAGGCTTACCACCGCTAGCCTTTGTTGCTAATTGTCCTTCAGGATACTTGAGATGAATTACCGTGGCTTACATTTTCCTGGTTTTCCTTTCCTTTTCTATTGGGTTAATATAAAGAGAAATCTTTCCACTTAGCGGGGCTGGACGGATCAGACAAGTGTAGCATTGACTGTTGACAGCACTTCATAAGAAAACCCTCTGACTGCAAACTGTCTCATTGATATGTTCAACTTGACACACAGGATTGATTTTTGATTGTTTTACAAAGCTTTCCTGCGCATGTTTTCATTATCAAGGCTGGGCAGTTTTCATACCAACACTTGGACAATCTTAGAGCTGTTAATATAACTTGATATTATCTATACTGCATCTAATTGTAACAAGTAACCCAACAAATTAAGCTTCTTTCACCAAAGCTCTCCAACATGGAACTGCAGCCCTGATTATTCTTTCAGTTTGTTTTGTTTGGAGGTGCATGAAACAGCAGCAACATTATTTCAGTTCAAAGTATATAATCCTATTTGTTGCGAAGACAGAATTGGGGCTGGAGTTTTCAATTTAAGACAGTGAAGTGCAATCAGCACTGATTCTGTGCTTATTCCCAACATCTTCCCCAGACCTGGATCAGCTCCCGTGCAGACTGTGCTGGGCTGCAGCTCAGGGGGTGATGGCACACCCAGGGAAAGGACATGGTCAAACACTCCCCACACACATGGATTGGAGCCTGTCCTTCATTTATTAACTCTGGGGTCCCTAACCATCCCTTCTCCATTCTCCAGGCTCTGATCCACCCTTCCCCTTTCTTTTCCCATCTTTCTCTGACTATGCTGTTTCCTCTCAAGCCTCCCTGATCCTCCAGAAACCCCAGAAAGAAGCTGGGATGTGTTTTTCTCTTTCCCATGGTCACTGCACGCCTGCTGATGGGAATCTTTGTACAGCAGTGGCCTGGAGCTGATCCCAGCTAGCCCTGAAATTTGGGAGGAACTTCCCTCCCTCCTAGCACAGACTGAAGCCATGGGCTATGGTACAGTATTGTGATGCTGGGGTAGCACGGGGAATAAGCTCCTTCTGCCAGTCCTGCTCAGCAGTTACCCTTTGGAAAAAAACCTGCCTGAGCTGCCTTTGCCTGTTTTTTTAAAGGAGGAATGCAACTGTCTTAAGCTGAGTTTTGGAAGCAGGAGCCCACAGTCCATATGCAAACTGCTGCTGGTTTTTCTCCCGTGTCCGCGTTATCAGTGTGCGCAGCCGGCGGGATCACCCACTCGGGAGCCCAGCAGCACTCGCTGGCCAGGCAGCCTACATTTCACAAGATTGTCCATTTTTTCCTCCAGACACAGGGGAAAAAATAATTTTCCATCACTGCCCCCTCCCCTTCCTTTCCCCAAAAAGTGAGCATTTACTGTTCCTCGGTGCTGCGCATCATTTTTCTGAGCCCGCAGTGCAATTACCTCAGTTGGCATCAGCTTGGCAGGGGCTGGGAATTTCCACTCCTGAACAAATGCCCATCTTGGTTTTCTTTTTATAAAAAAGCAAGGTCCTAAATACTGTGTAAGCACTTTCCTGTGGCAGTGCACCCTCTCCATAACCCTTCCACTCGAACAAAGTGATTGTCTGAACTGAAATCGTTTCACTGAGATGATTAAATTAGTTCCTACATGTCGGAGATGTACAGAGGTCTTGACATTTATATTTGGGTATTAGAGTCTGACATTCAAATGTATTCCTGTTTGAAAACAGTGTAATTTAAAAAGTAGCATAAAATCCATTAATATAATAGGGAGAGATGGCGATGCTTTAATTTGTGTGGGGCTGTGCAAAATGATCATTTCCAGAGGCTGCAGCAAGGGCAGAGCTGTGCTGGCTGGGCTGGTGTAGGCAAGGGGGATTTGCTCCCCCAGGGCCCCCCAGACACATCAAGACCCCAAATATTACACTCATGGAATTCAGGATAAAATCAACCATGGGCTGAAATGTCTCTAACCAGGGTGGGTTTGTTTAGACAGGATACAATCCACTATTTCTTCCTGCAGCTTGAAGCACACCTGTGGCTGGGATGTCAAACCAACAACGGGTTTTAGCTCCAAAAAGGCAAAACAAGCAATTAATCCTGTCCTCAGGGACCTCAGCAAGTGGAAAGTGATAACACCTATGCAGGCACTTTGTCCAAATTCACCCATCACCCCTATAAAGAGAAACTGTACTGACATTAAGTTCTGTATTGTGATGGGGATGCTTAGACTGTGAGTTGCCATTATTTAGGAACCAAAATTAGATGATTTTTAAGTTTTTGGCCAAATAGTACACTTATCTCACAAGTTTATTAAAGAATCCAAATCCTGGATGTTTATTAGGTCTTGGATACTCTTTTGCCTGGAAAAAGAATTTTTAATACAAGCAGCACTGCCCCTTTTCAATATTATTTAGAATGAGTGAGTACAAATGACATTATTCAAGTTGCACAAGCAGTTTCATTCATGAGGTGACATTAACATCTGGTACCTAAAGGAAACATTCTTCACCAACTAAAATTAAAAAAGTCTGATTGATAAACTCCTGACAGCAAATCCCCCACTACATCAGCAGCAAAGTAGCCCACCAGTTTCATTGTTTTTCATCAAAACAGAACTCCGTGTTGGGATAATCGTGTTTTTCCCAGGATATTCCTCAAATCAGGGAGGGAAACAGAACTTAAAGATCTGATCTGGAGCACGAGTACAGGAATGAGCGTGGCTGCATTTTTCTGTCGTGTGCCTGCACATATTTATTATTCTCATCTGCAATATTGATGACCAGGGACTGATCTCTGCACATGCGTCTTGCTGCCCTTCCCCTGACTTGCGCAGCTGAAATGTGCTGGGATTTTTTTTTTTTTTTGCTGCTGTTTTCTCTTTCAGCAATGAGCAAAATGCCCCATGTTAATGCCAGTTTGTTTTCCAAGTGAAAAAGAGCCAAAATAGTAAAACCAGCATAGGAATCAGGGCAGGCCACTGCCTTCAACAGTGACCAGGGCTGAGGGACATTGTTCTGCCTGTTGGGAGCAAGGAGAAGGGGAATAAATCCTAATTTCAGGATTTTCTTATGCAGGAGCACCCTCATTTTAAAGTAACAGGATAAAACAACATTCAGGATAAAGATCAGGCTTCAAAACAGTGAAAATTGCTCACACAGCCAGGATGGCAGGTATCTCTATTTTGGAAAAACAACTCATTAATGGGTAAAAATGAGCACAATTAGTGTGAATATACATTTGTATACACGGGTGCATGTACATATACATAATACACCCTTATTTATTATGCACATGCTGGGGTGTGTGTGTGAGAGTGTGTATGTATGATAAGAATAATGAGATATAACAAAAATGAGGGGACAATTATTCTGATCTTTTGTAACCCAACTCAGCCGGGTGAATTATCATTTTGAGCAGTCTGAAAACAGAAAACTAAGCATGGTAGATGATAGGGAGGCATATTTAAAAAAAAAAAAAAAAAAAGAATTAAGGAATAAAATGCACAGAGACAGAATGCCATGTTTTGTTATGTCATTCCCTGCCTGCCTTTCTTCATGAGAGAGATTTCAAATTAAATTCAAAGACTCTACTTTTAAATAAACTATGAAAATTGAAAATAAGCTTCCTTGTTAAAAATATATGTCTGTATTTCCATTTCCTCTCTCTTTTTTTTAAAGTAATGCAGTACTGTGAAACGATACCAAAAACAGAAAATAAATAAATAAAAGGAGGGCATTAGGTAATAGGATTCCAAACGGGATAGTACATCTTTAATGATACATATGATAATTAAAGAATACAATAAACACAATTAGCATATGTTTTAAACAGTTTATTAGTGAAGCTTACCATAAAATCAGAATATATAGAGCTCCAGGGTTTGTTGGGAATAACAGCTTCTAATCCTTAGAGTCATAAAATCCCTGGCTTGGAAGAAATGGGCATCTTTAAAATGATTGAATCAGCAGGCCTCGAGTGAAAACACACAAATTAGCAAACTCCAGCAGTTGGGCACCGCGCGGGGCTGCGGCGCGCCGAGGTGAAGGCACCGCTGCCACTGCCCCGGCTGCTCTGATGGAGCGCGGCGGGGATGCGGGGATGCGGTGGACATCGAGAGATAATGGCTTTAACTCCTTCCACACCGCCGATACCCGAAAATGTCAAATAATGATAATTGTTGTAATGGTGGTAATGGTCATATCGAGAAATTCGTGTTTATTTTGGTTAAGTAGTCATCGCGGGGAGGAAGGGAGAATGAGTGAGTGATGGGTAGAAAGGAGATCAGGGGCTCGCAAGGCGCAAGGGGTGCTGGCTTTGGGCTGCCCCCCCCTCCTTTCCTCCCTCCTTTTCTCCCTCCTTTTCTCTATCCTTTCCTCCTTCCTTTTCTCCCTCCTTTTCTCTCTCCTTTTCTCCCTCCTTTCCTCCTTCCTTACCTCCTTCCTTTTCTCTTTCCTTTTCTCTTTCCTTTTCTCCATCCTTTCCTCCCTCCTTTTCTCCCTTCTTTCCTTCCTCCTTTCCTCCCTCCTTTTCTCCCTCATTTCTCCCTCCTTTCCTCTCTCCTTTTCTCCCTCCTTTCCTCCCTCCTTTCCTCTCTCCTTTCCTCTCTCCTTTTCTCTCTCCTTTTCTCCCTCCTTTCCTCCTTCCTTACCTCCTTCCTTTTCTCTTTCCTTTTCTCTTTCCTTTTCTCCATCCTTTCCTCCCTCCTTTTCTCCCTTCTTTCCTTCCTCCTTTCCTCCCTCCTTTTCTCCCTCATTTCTCCCTCCTTTCCACTCTCCTTTTCTCCCTCCTTTCCTCCCTCCTTTCCTCTCTCCTTTCCTCTCTCCTTTTCTCCCTCCTTTTCTCCTGCCTCCCTCCCAGCTCTCAGCGTTCCTGCAGTAGAGCACAGGGTGACAACAGGGACAGAGGGTGGGTGGCCCCCACCCAGGGGGAGAGCTGGGACCCAGGGGAGTCACTGCAGGAATTGCTGGGAGTTTAAAACTCGAATAATTCCATTTCCCCGAGTCTGGACAGGGCTCTGGCCACTCTCACACAGCAGAAAAACAACACCCCTGGCAGCAGCACTTTCTAGCTCCTGCTCTTGCCTTTTTTTCCCTTCCAATGTCCATATTCCCCCTTTATGTCTTCTTTTCTTTCCTTCTGACTTCAGTTGGGTTGGTTGTTTTTCTCTGCTAATGATTAACATATAAGCTCTTTACCTTCGTCTCCCTGCTGTAGAGATAATTTCTTCCCACCTTGGTTATTTGTTTGTTTGTTTGGAGGGGGCGAGGATGAGTTTAATCCTGCAGCTGGGAAATTTCAGGTTTCTTTCGAGCAGCAGGGAAGGTTTTGGATGAGAGTCGGTGTGGGCTGAAAGGAATGAAGCTTTGCAGATTTTTTTTTTTTAAGGCAA